>NW_026972552.1:0-43890 GCF_036711695.1 Zophobas morio
CAATAAAAATCGACAAAAATACTGTTTCTAGCTAAAATTTGATGGTTTCGTTGCACTTTCCGAGCCCGTAGGGTATCTGATTGGCTTAAAAGTACAAGAAAACACTTCAAAAGTGACGTTTCTGAAGAATTTTAACAGTTTTCTTGTATCTACGAACGCCAGAATGCATAAAATTGACCTAAACGTCTCCTTTTCCTATTCTGAGTCGATTCTGCATGCTTTAAGTGTGTTTGGTGGCTCAGAACCATCAAAAAACGTTGAAATATAGTTCAAATTCAATAAAAATCGACAAAAATACAGTTTCTAGCTAAAATTTGATGGTTTCGTTGCACTTTCCGAGCCCGTAGGGTATCTGATTGGCTTAAAAGTACAAGAAAACACTTCAAAAGTGACGTTTCTGAAGAATTTTAACAGTTTTCTTGTATCTACGAACGCCAGAATGCATAAAATTGACCTAAACGTCTCCTTTTCCTATTCTGAGTCGATTCTGCATGCTTTAAGTGTGTTTGGTGGCTCAGAACCATCAAAAAACGTTGAAATATAGTTCAAATTCAATAAAAATCGACAAAAATACAGTTTCTAGCTAAAATTTGATGGTTTCGTTGCACTTTCCGAGCCCGTAGGGTATCTGATTGGCTTAAAAGTACAAGAAAACACTTCAAAAGTGACGTTTCTGAAGAATTTTAACAGTTTTCTTGTATCTACGAACGCCAGAATGCATAAAATTGACCTAAACGTCTCCTTTTCCTATTCTGAGTCGATTCTGCATGCTTTAAGTGTGTTTGGTGGCTCAGAACCATCAAAAAACGTTGAAATATAGTTCAAATTCAATAAAAATCGACAAAAATACAGTTTCTAGCTAAAATTTGATGGTTTCGTTGCACTTTCCGAGCCCGTAGGCTATCTGATTGGCTTAAAAGTACAAGAAAACACTTCAAAAGTGACGTTTCTGAAGAATTTTAACAGTTTTCTTGTATCTACGAACGCCAGAATGCATAAAATTGACCTAAACGTCTCCTTTTCCTATTCTGAGTCGATTCTGCATGCTTTAAGTGTGTTTGGTGTCTCAGAACCATCAAAAAACGTTGAAATATAGTTCAAATTCAATAAAAATCGACAAAAATACAGTTTCTAGCTAAAATTTGATGGTTTCGTTGCACTTTCCGAGCCCGTAGGGTATCTGATTGGCTTAAAAGTACAAGAAAACACTTCAAAAGTGACGTTTCTGAAGAATTTTAACAGTTTTCTTGTATCTACGAACGCCAGAATGCATAAAATTGACCTAAACGTCTCCTTTTCCTATTCTGAGTCGATTCTGCATGCTTTAAGTGTGTTTGGTGGCTCAGAACCATCAAAAAACGTTGAAATATAGTTCAAATTCAATAAAAATCGACAAAAATACAGTTTCTAGCTAAAATTTGATGGTTTCGTTGCACTTTCCGAGCCCGTAGGGTATCTGATTGGCTTAAAAGTACAAGAAAACACTTCAAAAGTGACGTTTCTGAAGAATTTTAACAGTTTTCTTGTATCTACGAACGCCAGAATGCATAAAATTGACCTAAACGTCTCCTTTTCCTATTCTGAGTCGATTCTGCATGCTTTAAGTGTGTTTGGTGGCTCAGAACCATCAAAAAACGTTGAAATATAGTTCAAATTCAATAAAAATCGACAAAAATACAGTTTCTAGCTAAAATTTGATGGTTTCGTTGCACTTTCCGAGCCCGTAGGGTATCTGATTGGCTTAAAAGTACAAGAAAACACTTCAAAAGTGACGTTTCTGAAGAATTTTAACAGTTTTCTTGTATCTACGAACGCCAGAATGCATAAAATTGACCTAAACGTCTCCTTTTTCTATTCTGAGTCGATTCTGCATGCTTTAAGTGTGCTTGGTGGCTCAGAACCATCAAAAAACGTTGAAATATAGTTCAAATTCAATAAAAATCGACAAAAATACAGTTTCTAGCTAAAATTTGATGGTTTCGTTGCACTTTCCGAGCCCGTAGGGTATCTGATTGGCTTAAAAGTACAAGAAAACACTTCAAAAGTGACGTTTCTGAAGAATTTTAACAGTTTTCTTGTATCTACGAACGCCAGAACGCATAAAATTGACCTAAACGTCTCCTTTTCCTATTCTGAGTCGATTCTGCATGCTTTAAGTGTGTTTGGTGGCTCAGAACCATCAAAAAACGTTGAAATATAGTTCAAATTCAATAAAAATCGACAAAAATACAGTTTCTAGCTAAAATTTGATGGTTTCGTTGCACTTTCCGAGCCCGTAGGGTATCTGATTGGCTTAAAAGTACAAGAAAACACTTCAAAAGTGACGTTTCTGAAGAATTTTAACAGTTTTCTTGTATCTACGAACGCCAGAATGCATAAAATTGACCTAAACGTCTCCTTTTCCTATTCTGAGTCGATTCTGCATGCTTTAAGTGTGTTTGGTGGCTCAGAACCATCAAAAAACGTTGAAATATAGTTCAAATTCAATAAAAATCGACAAAAATACAGTTTCTAGCTAAAATTTGATGGTTTCGTTGCACTTTCCGAGCCCGTAGGGTATCTGATTGGCTTAAAAGTACAAGAAAACACTTCAAAAGTGACGTTTCTGAAGAATTTTAACAGTTTTCTTGTATCTACGAACGCCAGAATGCATAAAATTGACCTAAACGTCTCCTTTTCCTATTCTGAGTCGATTCTGCATGCTTTAAGTGTGTTTGGTGGCTCAGAACCATCAAAGAACGTTGAAATATAGTTCAAATTCAATAAAAATCGACAAAAATACAGTTTCTACCTAAAATTTGATGGTTTCGTTGCACTTTCCGAGCCCGTAGGGTATCTGATTGGCTTAAAAGTACAAGAAAACACTTCAAAAGTGACGTTTCTGAAGAATTTTAACAGTTTTCTTGTATCTACGAACGCCAGAATGCATAAAATTGACCTAAACGTCTCCTTTTCCTATTCTGAGTAGATTCTGCATGCTTTAAGTGTGTTTGGTGGCTCAGAACCATCAAAAAACGTTGAAATATAGTTCAAATTCAATAAAAATCGACAAAAATACAGTTTCTAGCTAAAATTTGATGGTTTCGTTGCACTTTCCGAGCCCGTAGGGTATCTGATTGGCTTAAAAGTACAAGAAAACACTTCAAAAGTGACGTTTCTGAAGAATTTTAACAGTTTTCTTGTATCTACGAACGCCAGAATGCATAAAATTGACCTAAACGTCTCCTTTTCCTATTCTGAGTCGATTCTGCATGCTTTAAGTGTGTTTGGTGGCTCAGAACCATCAAAAAACGTTGAAATATAGTTCAAATTCAATAAAAATCGACAAAAATACAGTTTCTAGCTAAAATTTGATGGTTTCGTTGCACTTTCCGAGCCCGTTGGGTATCTGATTGACTTAAAAGTACAAGAAAACACTTCAAAAGTGACGTTTCTGAAGAATTTTAACAGTTTTCTTGTATCTACGAACGCCAGAATGCATAAAATTAACCTAAACGTCTCCTTTTCCTATTCTGAGTCGATTCTGCATGCTTTAAGTGTGTTTGGTGGCTCAGAACCATCAAAAAACGTTGAAATATAGTTCAAATTCAATAAAAATCGACAAAAATACAGTTTCTAGCTAAAATTTGATGGTTTCGTTGCACTTTCCGAGCCCGTAGGGTATCTGATTGGCTTAAAAGTACAAGAAAACACTTCAAAAGTGACGTTTCTGAAGAATTTTAACAGTTTTCTTGTATCTACGAACGCCAGAATGCATAAAATTGACCTAAACGTCTCCTTTTCCTATTCTGAGTCGATTCTGCATGCTTTAAGTGTGTTTGGTGGCTCAGAACAATCAAAAAACGTTGAAATATAGTTCAAATTCAATAAAAATCGACAAAAATACAGTTTCTAGCTAAAATTTGATGGTTTCGTTGCACTTTCCGAGCCCGTAGGGTATCTGATTGGCTTAAAAGTACAAGAAAACACTTCAAAAGTGACGTTTCTGAAGAATTTTAACAGTTTTCTTGTATCTACGAACGCCAGAATGCATAAAATTGACCTAAACGTCTCCTTTTCCTATTCTGAGTCGATTCTGCATGCTTTAAGTGTGTTTGGTGGCTCAGAACCATCAAAAAACGTTGAAATATAGTTCAAATTCAATAAAAATCGACAAAAATACAGTTTCTAGCTAAAATTTGATGGTTTCGTTGCACTTTCCGAGCCCGTAGGGTATCTGATTGGCTTAAAAGTACAAGAAAACACTTCAAAAGTGACGTTTCTGAAGAATTTTAACAGTTTTCTTGTATCTACGAACGCCAGAATGCATAAAATTGACCTAAACGTCTCCTTTTCCTATTCTGAGTCGATTCTGCATGCTTTAAGTGTGTTTGGTGGCTCAGAACCATCAAAAAACGTTGAAATATAGTTCAAATTCAATAAAAATCGACAAAAATACAGTTTCTAGCTAAAATTTGATGGTTTCGTTGCACTTTCCGAGCCCTTAGGGTATCTGATTGGCTTAAAAGTACAAGAAAACACTTCAAAAGTGACGTTTCTGAAGAATTTTAACAGTTTTCTTGTATCTACGAACGCCAGAATGCATAAAATTGACCTAAACGTCTCCTTTTCCTATTCTGAGTCGATTCTGCATGCTTTAAGTGTGTTTGGTGGCTCAGAACCATCAAAGAACGTTGAAATATAGTTCAAATTCAATAAAAATCGACAAAAATACAGTTTCTACCTAAAATTTGATGGTTTCGTTGCACTTTCCGAGCCCGTAGGGTATCTGATTGGCTTAAAAGTACAAGAAAACACTTCAAAAGTGACGTTTCTGAAGAATTTTAACAGTTTTCTTGTATCTACGAACGCCAGAATGCATAAAATTGACCTAAACGTCTCCTTTTCCTATTCTGAGTAGATTCTGCATGCTTTAAGTGTGTTTGGTGGCTCAGAACCATCAAAAAACGTTGAAATATAGTTCAAATTCAATAAAAATCGACAAAAATACAGTTTCTAGCTAAAATTTGATGGTTTCGTTGCACTTTCCGAGCCCGTAGGGTATCTGATTGGCTTAAAAGTACAAGAAAACACTTCAAAAGTGACGTTTCTGAAGAATTTTAACAGTTTTCTTGTATCTACGAACGCCAGAATGCATAAAATTGACCTAAACGTCTCCTTTTCCTATTCTGAGTCGATTCTGCATGCTTTAAGTGTGTTTGGTGGCTCAGAACCATCAAAAAACGTTGAAATATAGTTCAAATTCAATAAAAATCGACAAAAATACAGTTTCTAGCTAAAATTTGATGGTTTCGTTGCACTTTCCGAGCCCGTTGGGTATCTGATTGACTTAAAAGTACAAGAAAACACTTCAAAAGTGACGTTTCTGAAGAATTTTAACAGTTTTCTTGTATCTACGAACGCCAGAATGCATAAAATTAACCTAAACGTCTCCTTTTCCTATTCTGAGTCGATTCTGCATGCTTTAAGTGTGTTTGGTGGCTCAGAACCATCAAAAAACGTTGAAATATAGTTCAAATTCAATAAAAATCGACAAAAATACAGTTTCTAGCTAAAATTTGATGGTTTCGTTGCACTTTCCGAGCCCGTAGGGTATCTGATTGGCTTAAAAGTACAAGAAAACACTTCAAAAGTGACGTTTCTGAAGAATTTTAACAGTTTTCTTGTATCTACGAACGCCAGAATGCATAAAATTGACCTAAACGTCTCCTTTTCCTATTCTGAGTCGATTCTGCATGCTTTAAGTGTGTTTGGTGGCTCAGAACAATCAAAAAACGTTGAAATATAGTTCAAATTCAATAAAAATCGACAAAAATACAGTTTCTAGCTAAAATTTGATGGTTTCGTTGCACTTTCCGAGCCCGTAGGGTATCTGATTGGCTTAAAAGTACAAGAAAACACTTCAAAAGTGACGTTTCTGAAGAATTTTAACAGTTTTCTTGTATCTACGAACGCCAGAATGCATAAAATTGACCTAAACGTCTCCTTTTCCTATTCTGAGTCGATTCTGCATGCTTTAAGTGTGTTTGGTGGCTCAGAACCATCAAAAAACGTTGAAATATAGTTCAAATTCAATAAAAATCGACAAAAATACAGTTTCTAGCTAAAATTTGATGGTTTCGTTGCACTTTCCGAGCCCGTAGGGTATCTGATTGGCTTAAAAGTACAAGAAAACACTTCAAAAGTGACGTTTCTGAAGAATTTTAACAGTTTTCTTGTATCTACGAACGCCAGAATGCATAAAATTGACCTAAACGTCTCCTTTTCCTATTCTGAGTCGATTCTGCATGCTTTAGGTGTGTTTGGTGGCTCAGAACCATCAAAAAACGTTGAAATATAGTTCAAATTCAATAAAAATCGACAAAAATACAGTTTCTAGCTAAAATTTGATGGTTTCGTTGCACTTTCCGAGCCCGTAGGGTATCTGATTGGCTTAAAAGTACAAGAAAACACTTCAAAAGTGACATTTCTGAAGAATTTTAACAGTTTTCTTGTATCTACGAACGCCAGAATGCATAAAATTGACCTAAGCGTCTCCTTTTCCTATTCTGAGTCCATTCTGCATGCTTTAAGTGTGTTTGGTGGCTCAGAACCATCAAAAAACGTTGAAATATAGTTCAAATTCAATAAAAATCGACAAAAATACAGTTTCTAGCTAAAATTTGATGGTTTCGTTGCACTTTCCGAGCCCGTAGGGTATCTGATTGGCTTAAAAGTACAAGAAAACACTTCAAAAGTGACGTTTCTGAAGAATTTTAACAGTTTTCTTGTATCTACGAAGGCCAGAATGCATAAAATTGACCTAAACGTCTCCTTTTCCTATTCTGAGTCGATTCTGCATGCTTTAAGTGTGTTTGGTGGCTCAGAACAATCAAAAAGCGTTGAAATATAGTTCAAATTCAATAAAAATCGACAAAAATACAGTTTCTAGCTAAAATTTGATGGTTTCGTTGCACTTTCCGAGCCCGTAGGGTATCTGATTGGCTTAAAAGTACAAGAAAACACTTCAAAAGTGACGTTTCTGAAGAATTTTAACAGTTTTCTTGTATCTACGAACGCCAGAATGCATAAAATTGACCTAAACGTCTCCTTTTCCTATTCTGAGTCGATTCTGCATGCTTTAAGTGTGTTTGGTGGCTCAGAACCATCAAAAAACGTTGAAATATAGTTCAAATTCAATAAAAATCGACAAAAATACAGTTTCTAGCTAAAATTTGATGGTTTCGTTGCACTTTCCGAGCCCGTTGGGTATCTGATTGGCTTAAAAGTACAAGAAAACACTTCAAAAGTGACGTTCCTGAAGAATTTTAACAGTTTTCTTGTATCTACGAACGCCAGAACGCATAAACTTGACCTAAACGTCTCCTTTTCCTATTCTGAGTCGATTCTGCATGCTTTAAGTGTGTTTGGTGGCTCAGAACCATCAAAAAACGTTGAAATATAGTTCAAATTCAATAAAAATCGACAAAAATACAGTTTCTAGCTAAAATTTGATGGTTTCGTTGCACTTTCCGAGCCCGTAGGGTATCTGATTGGCTTAAAAGTACAAGAAAACACTTCAAAAGTGACGTTTCTGAAGAATTTTAACAGTTTTCTTGTATCTACGAACGCCAGAATGCATAAAATTGACCTAAACGTCTCCTTTTCCTATTCTGAGTCGATTCTGCATGCTTTAAGTGTGTTTGGTGGCTCAGAACCATCAAAAAACGTTGAAATATAGTTCAAATTCAATAAAAATCGACAAAAATACAGTTTCTAGCTAAAATTTGATGGTTTCGTTGCACTTTCCGAGCCCGTAGGGTATCTGATTGGCTTAAAAGTACAAGAAAACACTTCAAAAGTGACGTTTCTGAAGAATTTTAACAGTTTTCTTGTATCTACGAACGCCAGAATTCATAAAATTGACCTAAACGTCTCCTTTTCCTATTCTGAGTCGATTCTGCATGCTTTAAGTGTGTTTGGTGGCTCAGAACCATCAAAAAACGTTGAAATATAGTTCAAATTCAATAAAAATCGACAAAAATACAGTTTCTAGCTAAAATTTGATGGTTTCGTTGCACTTTCCGAGCCCGTAGGGTATCTGATTGGCTTAAAAGTACAAGAAAACACTTCAAAAGTGACGTTTCTGAAGAATTTTAACAGTTTTCTTGTATCTACGAACGCCAGAATGCATAAAATTGACCTAAACGTCTCCTTTTCCTATTCTGAGTCGATTCTGCATGCTTTAAGTGTGTTTGGTGGCTCAGAACCATCAAAAAACGTTGAAATATAGTTCAAATTCAATAAAAATCGACAAAAATACAGTTTCTAGCTAAAATTTGATGGTTTCGTTGCACTTTCCGAGCCCGTAGGGTATCTGATTGGCTTAAAAGTACAAGAAAACACTTCAAAAGTGACGTTTCTGAAGAATTTTAACAGTTTTCTTGTATCTACGAACGCCAGAATGCATAAAATTGACCTAGACGTCTCCTTTTCCTATTCTGAGTCGATTCTGCATGCTTTAAGTGTGTTTGGTGGCTCAGAACCATCAAAAAACGTTGAAATATAGTTCAAATTCAATAAAAATCGACAAAAATACAGTTTCTAGCTAAAATTTGATGGTTTCGTTGCACTTTCCGAGCCCGTAGGTTATCTGATTGGCTTAAAAGTACAAGAAAACACTTCAAAAGTGACGTTTCTGAAGAATTTTAACAGTTTTCTTGTATCTACGAACGCCAGAATGCATAAAATTGACCTAAACGTCTCCTTTTCCTATTCTGAGTCGATTCTGCATGCTTTAAGTGTGTTTGGTGGCTCAGAACCATCAAAAAACGTTGAAATATAGTTCAAATTCAATAAAAATCGACAAAAATACAGTTTCTAGCTAAAATTTGATGGTTTCGTTGCACTTTCCGAGCCCGTAGGGTATCTGATTGGCTTAAAAGTACAAGAAAACACTTCAAAAGTGACGTTTCTGAAGAATTTTAACAGTTTTCTTGTATCTACGAACGCCAGAATGCATAAAATTGACCTAAACGTCTCCTTTTCCTATTCTGAGTCGATTCTGCATGCTTTAAGTGTGTTTGGTGACTCAGAACCATCAAAGAACGTTGAAATATAGTTCAAATTCAATAAAAATCGACAAAAATACAGTTTCTACCTAAAATTTGATGGTTTCGTTGCACTTTCCGAGCCCGTAGGGTATCTGATTGGCTTAAAAGTACAAGAAAACACTTCAAAAGTGACGTTTCTGAAGAATTTTTACAGTTTTCTTGTATCTACGAACGCCAGAATGCATAAAATTGACCTAAACGTCTCCTTTTCCTATTCTGAGTAGATTCTGCATGCTTTAAGTGTGTTTGGTGGCTCAGAACCATCAAAAAACGTTGAAATATAGTTCAAATTCAATAAAAATCGACAAAAATACAGTTTCTAGCTAAAATTTGATGGTTTCGTTGCACTTTCCGAGCCCGTAGGGTATCTGATTGGCTTAAAAGTACAAGAAAACACTTCAAAAGTGACGTTTCTGAAGAATTTTAACAGTTTTCTTGTATCTACGAACGCCAGAATGCATAAAATTGACCTAAACGTCTCCTTTTCCTATTCTGAGTCGATTCTGCATGCTTTAAGTGTGTTTGGTGGCTCAGAACCATCAAAAAACGTTGAAATATAGTTCAAATTCAATAAAAATCGACAAAAATACAGTTTCTAGCTAAAATTTGATGGTTTCGTTGCACTTTCCGAGCCCGTAGGGTATCTGATTGGCTTAAAAGTACAAGAAAACACTTCAAAAGTGACGTTTCTGAAGAATTTTAACAGTTTTCTTGTATCTACGAACGCCAGAATGCATAAAATTGACCTAAACGTCTCCTTTTCCTATTCTGAGTCGATTCTGCATGCTTTAAGTGTGTTTGGTGGCTCAGAACCATCAAAAAACGTTGAAATATAGTTCAAATTCAATAAAAATCGACAAAAATACAGTTTCTAGCTAAAATTTGATGGTTTCGTTGCACTTTCCGAGCCCGTAGGGTATCTGATTGGCTTAAAAGTACAAGAAAACACTTCAAAAGTGACATTTCTGAAGAATTTTAACAGTTTTCTTGTATCTACGAACGCCAGAATGCATAAAATTGACCTAAGCGTCTCCTTTTCCTATTCTGAGTCGATTCTGCATGCTTTAAGTGTGTTTGGTGGCTCAGAACCATCAAAAAACGTTGAAATATAGTTCAAATTCAATAAAAATCGACAAAAATACAGTTTCTAGCTAAAATTTGATGGTTTCGTTGCACTTTCCGAGCCCGTAGGGTATCTGATTGGCTTAAAAGTACAAGAAAACACTTCAAAAGTGACGTTTCTGAAGAATTTTAACAGTTTTCTTGTATCTACGAACGCCAGAATGCATAAAATTGACCTAAACGTCTCCTTTTCCTATTCTGAGTCGATTCTGCATGCTTTAAGTGTGTTTGGTGGCTCAGAACCATCAAAAAGCGTTGAAATATAGTTCAAATTCAATAAAAATCGACAAAAATACAGTTTCTAGCTAAAATTTGATGGTTTCGTTGCACTTTCCGAGCCCGTAGGGTATCTGATTGGCTTAAAAGTACAAGAAAACACTTCAAAAGTGACGTTTCTGAAGAATTTTAACAGTTTTCTTGTATCTACGAACGCCAGAATGCATAAAATTGACCTAAACGTCTCCTTTTCCTATTCTGAGTCGATTCTGCATGCTTTAAGTGTGTTTGGTGGCTCAGAACCATCAAAAAACGTTGAAATATAGTTCAAATTCAATAAAAATCGACAAAAATACAGTTTCTAGCTAAAATTTGATGGTTTCGTTGCACTTTCCGAGCCCGTAGGGTATCTGATTGGCTTAAAAGTACAAGAAAACACTTCAAAAGTGACGTTTCTGAAGAATTTTAACAGTTTTCTTGTATCTACGAACGCCAGAATGCATAAAATTGACCTAAACGTCTCCTTTTCCTATTCTGAGTCGATTCTGCATGCTTTAAGTGTGTTTGGTGGCTCAGAACCATCAAAAAACGTTGAAATATAGTTCAAATTCAATAAAAATCGACAAAAATACAGTTTCTAGCTAAAATTTGATGGTTTTGTTGCACTTTCCGAGCCCGTAGGGTATCTGATTGGCTTAAAAGTAAAAGAAAACACTTCAAAAGTGACGTTTCTGAAGAATTTTGACAGTTTTCTTGTATCTACGAACGCCAGAATGCATAAAATTGACCTAAACGTCTCCTTTTCCTATTCTGAGTCGATTCTGCATGCTTTAAGTGTGTTTGGTGGCTCAGAACCATCAAAAAACTTTGAAATATAGTTCAAATTCAATAAAAATCGACAAAAATACAGTTTCTAGCTAAAATTTGATGGTTTCGTTGCACTTTCCGAGCCCGTTGGGTATCTGATTGGCTTAAAAGTACAAGAAAACACTTCAAAAGTGACGTTTCTGAAGAATTTTAACAGTTTTCTTGTATCTACGAACGCCAGAATGCATAAAATTGACCTAAACGTCTCCTTTTCCTATTCTGAGTCGATTCTGCATGCTTTAAGTGTGTTTGGTGGCTCAGAACCATCAAAAAACGTTGAAATATAGTTCAAATTCAATAAAAATCGACAAAAATACAGTTTCTAGCTAAAATTTGATGGTTTCGTTGCACTTTCCGAGCCCGTTGGGTATCTGATTGGCTTAAAAGTACAAGAAAACACTTCAAAAGTGACGTTTCTGAAGAATTTTAACAGTTTTCTTGTATCTACGAACGCCAGAATGCATAAAATTGACCTAAACGTCTCCTTTTCCTATTCTGAATCGATTCTGCATGCTTTAAGTGTGTTTGGTGGCTCAGAACCATCAAAAAACGTTGAAATATAGTTCAAATTCAATAAACATCGACAAAAATACAGTTTCTAGCTAAAATTTGATGGTTTCGTTGCACTTGCCGAGCCCGTAGGGTATCTGATTGGCTTAAAAGTACAAGAAAACACTTCAAAAGTGACGTTTCTGAAGAATTTTAACAGTTTTCTTGTATCTACGAACGCCAGAATGCATAAAATTGACCTAAACGTCTCCTTTTCCTATTCTGAGTCGATTCTGCATGCTTTAAGTGTGTTTGGTGGCTCAGAACCATCAAAAAACGTTGAAATATAGTTCAAATTCAATAAAAATCGACAAAAATACAGTTTCTAGCTAAAATTTGATGGTTTCGTTGCACTTTCCGAGCCCGTAGGTTATCTGATTGGCTTAAAAGTACAAGAAAACACTTCAAAAGTGACGTTTCTGAAGAATTTTAACAGTTTTCTTGTATCTACGAACGCCAGAATGCATAAAATTGACCTAAACATCTCCTTTTCCTATTCTGAGTCGATTCTGCATGCTTTAAGTGTGTTTGGTGGCTCAGAACCATCAAAAAACGTTGAAATATAGTTCAAATTCAATAAAAATCGACAAAAATACAGTTTCTAGCTAAAATTTGATGGTTTCGTTGCACTTTCCGAGCCCGTAGGGTATCTGATTGGCTTAAAAGTACAAGAAAACACTTCAAAAGTGACGTTTCTGAAGAATTTTAACAGTTTTCTTGTATCTACGAACGCCAGAATGCATAAAATTGACCTAAACGTCTCCTTTTCCTATTCTGAGTCGATTCTGCATGCTTTAAGTGTGTTTGGTGGCTCAGAACCATCAAAAAACGTTGAAATATAGTTCAAATTCAATAAAAATCGACAAAAATACAGTTTCTAGCTAAAATTTTATGGTTTCGTTGCACTTTCCGAGCCCGTAGGGCATCTGATTGGCTTAAAAGTACAAGAAAACACTTCAAAAGTGACGTTTCTGAAGAATTTTAACAGTTTTCTTGTATCTACGAACGCCAGAATGCATAAAATTGACCTAAACGTCTCCTTTTCCTATTCTGAGTCGATTCTGCATGCTTTAAGTGTGTTTGGTGGATCAGAACCATCAAAAAACGTTGAAATATAGTTCAAATTCAATAAAAATCGACAAAAATACAGTTTCTAGCTAAAATTTGATGGTTTCGTTGCACTTTCCGAGCCCGTAGGGTATCTGATTGGCTTAAAAGTACAAGAAAACACTTCAAAAGTGACGTTTCTGAAGAATTTTAACAGTTTTCTTGTATCTACGAACGCCAGAATGCATAAAATTGACCTAAACGTCTCCTTTTCCTATTCTGAGTCGATTCTGCATACTTTAAGTGTGTTTGGTGGCTCAGAACCATCAAAAAACGTTGAAATATAGTTCAAATTCAATAAAAATCGACAAAAATACAGTTTCTAGCTAAAATTTGATGGTTTCGTTGCACTTTCCGAGCCCGTAGGGTATCTGATTGGCTTAAAAGTACAAGAAAACACTTCAGAAGTGACGTTTCTGAAGAATTTTAACAGTTTTCTTGTATCTACGAACGCCAGAATGCATAAAATTGACCTAAACGTCTCCTTTTCCTATTCTGAGTCGATTCTGCATGCTTTAAGTGTGTTTGGTAGCTCAGAACCATCAAAAAACGTTGAAATATAGTTCAAATTCAATAAAAATCGACAAAAATACAGTTTCTAGCTAAAATTTGATGGTTTCGTTGCACTTTCCGAGCCCGTTGGGTATCTGATTGGCTTAAAAGTACAAGAAAACACTTCAAAAGTGACGTTTCTGAAGAATTTTAACAGTTTTCTTGTATCTACGAACGCCAGAATGCATAAAATTGACCTAAACGTCTCCTTTTCCTATTCTGAATCGATTCTGCATGCTTTAAGTGTGTTTGGTGGCTCAGAACCATCAAAAAACGTTGAAATATAGTTCAAATTCAATAAACATCGACAAAAATACAGTTTCTAGCTAAAATTTGATGGTTTCGTTGCACTTGCCGAGCCCGTAGGGTATCTGATTGGCTTAAAAGTACAAGAAAACACTTCAAAAGTGACGTTTCTGAAGAATTTTAACAGTTTTCTTGTATCTACGAACGCCAGAATGCATAAAATTGACCTAAACGTCTCCTTTTCCTATTCTGAGTCGATTCTGCATGCTTTAAGTGTGTTTGGTGGCTCAGAACCATCAAAAAACGTTGAAATATAGTTCAAATTCAATAAAAATCGACAAAAATACAGTTTCTAGCTAAAATTTGATGGTTTCGTTGCACTTTCCGAGCCCGTAGGTTATCTGATTGGCTTAAAAGTACAAGAAAACACTTCAAAAGTGACGTTTCTGAAGAATTTTAACAGTTTTCTTGTATCTACGAACGCCAGAATGCATAAAATTGACCTAAACATCTCCTTTTCCTATTCTGAGTCGATTCTGCATGCTTTAAGTGTGTTTGGTGGCTCAGAACCATCAAAAAACGTTGAAATATAGTTCAAATTCAATAAAAATCGACAAAAATACAGTTTCTAGCTAAAATTTGATGGTTTCGTTGCACTTTCCGAGCCCGTAGGGTATCTGATTGGCTTAAAAGTACAAGAAAACACTTCAAAAGTGACGTTTCTGAAGAATTTTAACAGTTTTCTTGTATCTACGAACGCCAGAATGCATAAAATTGACCTAAACGTCTCCTTTTCCTATTCTGAGTCGATTCTGCATGCTTTAAGTGTGTTTGGTGGCTCAGAACCATCAAAAAACGTTGAAATATAGTTCAAATTCAATAAAAATCGACAAAAATACAGTTTCTAGCTAAAATTTTATGGTTTCGTTGCACTTTCCGAGCCCGTAGGGCATCTGATTGGCTTAAAAGTACAAGAAAACACTTCAAAAGTGACGTTTCTGAAGAATTTTAACAGTTTTCTTGTATCTACGAACGCCAGAATGCATAAAATTGACCTAAACGTCTCCTTTTCCTATTCTGAGTCGATTCTGCATGCTTTAAGTGTGTTTGGTGGATCAGAACCATCAAAAAACGTTGAAATATAGTTCAAATTCAATAAAAATCGACAAAAATACAGTTTCTAGCTAAAATTTGATGGTTTCGTTGCACTTTCCGAGCCCGTAGGGTATCTGATTGGCTTAAAAGTACAAGAAAACACTTCAAAAGTGACGTTTCTGAAGAATTTTAACAGTTTTCTTGTATCTACGAACGCCAGAATGCATAAAATTGACCTAAACGTCTCCTTTTCCTATTCTGAGTCGATTCTGCATACTTTAAGTGTGTTTGGTGGCTCAGAACCATCAAAAAACGTTGAAATATAGTTCAAATTCAATAAAAATCGACAAAAATACAGTTTCTAGCTAAAATTTGATGGTTTCGTTGCACTTTCCGAGCCCGTAGGGTATCTGATTGGCTTAAAAGTACAAGAAAACACTTCAGAAGTGACGTTTCTGAAGAATTTTAACAGTTTTCTTGTATCTACGAACGCCAGAATGCATAAAATTGACCTAAACATCTCCTTTTCCTATTCTGAGTCGATTCTGCATGCTTTAAGTGTGTTTGGTGGCTCAGAACCATCAAAAAACGTTGAAATATAGTTCAAATTCAATAAAAATCGACAAAAATACAGTTTCTAGCTAAAATTTGATGGTTTCGTTGCACTTTCCGAGCCCGTAGGGTATCTGATTGGCTTAAAAGTACAAGAAAACACTTCAAAAGTGACGTTTCTGAAGAATTTTAACAGTTTTCTTGTATCAACGAACGCCAGAATGCATAAAATTGACCTAAACGTCTCCTTTTCCTATTCTGAGTCGATTCTGCATGCTTTAAGTGTGTTTGGTGGCTCAGAACCATCAAAAAACGTTGAAATATAGTTCAAATTCAATAAAAATCGACAAAAATACAGTTTCTAGCTAAAATTTGATGATTTCGTTGCACTTTCCGAGCCCGTAGGGTATCTTATTGGCTTAAAAGTACAAGAAAACACTTCAAAAGTGACGTTTCTGAAGAATTTTAACAGTTTTCTTGTATCTACGAACGCCAGAATGCATAAAATTGACCTAAACGTCTCCTTTTCCTATTCTGAGTCGATTCTGCATGCTTTAAGTGTGTTTGGTGGCTCAGAACCATCAAAAAACGTTGAAATACAGTTCAAATTCAATAAAAATCGACAAAAATACAGTTTCTAGCTAAAATTTGATGGTTTCGTTGCACTTTCCGAGCCCGTAGGGTATCTGATTGGCTTAAAAGTACAAGAAAACACTTCAAAAGTGACGTTTCTGAAGAATTTTAACAGTTTTCTTGTATCTACGAACGCCAGAATGCATAAAATTGACCTAAACGTCTCCTTTTCCTATTCTGAGTCGATTCTGCATGCTTTAAGTGTGTTTGGTGGCTCAGAACCATCAAAAAACGTTGAAATATAGTTCAAATTCAATAAAAATCGACAAAAATACAGTTTCTAGCTAAAATTTGATGGTTTCGTTGCACTTTCCGAGCCTGTAGGGTATCTGATTGGCTTAAAAGTACAAGAAAACACTTCAAAAGTGACGTTTCTGAAGAATTTTAACAGTTTTCTTGTATCTACGAACGCCAGAATGCATAAAATTGACCTAAACGTCTCCTTTTCCTATTCTGAGTCGATTTTGCATGCTTTAAGTGTGTTTGGTGACTCAGAACCATCAAAAAACGTTGAAATATAGTTCAAATTCAATAAAAATCGACAAAAATACAGTTTCTAGCTAAAATTTGATGGTTTCGTTGCACTTTCCGAGCCCGTAGGGTATCTGATTGGCTTAAAAGTACAAGAAAACACTTCAAAAGTGACGTTTCTGAAGAATTTTAACAGTTTTCTTGTATCTACGAACGCCAGAATGCATAAAATTGACCTAAACGTCTCCTTTTCCTATTCTGAGTCGATTCTGCATGCTTTAAGTGTGTTTGGTGGCTCAGAACCATCAAAAAACGTTGAAATATAGTTCAAATTCAATAAAAATCGACAAAAATACAGTTTCTAGCTAAAATTTGATGGTTTCGTTGCACTTTCCGAGCCCGTAGGGCATCTGATTGGCTTAAAAGTACAAGAAAACACTTCAAAAGTGACGTTTCTGAAGAATTTTAACAGTTTTCTTGTATCTACGAACGCCAGAATGCATAAAATTGACCTAAACGTCTCCTTTTCCTATTCTGAGTCGATTCTGCATGCTTTAAGTGTGTTTGGTGGCTCAGAACCATCAAAAAACGTTGAAATATAGTTCAAATTCAATAAAAATCGACAAAAATACAGTTTCTAGCTAAAATTTGATGATTTCGTTGCACTTTCCGAGCCCGTAGGGTATCTGATTGGCTTAAAAGTACAAGAAAACACTTCAAAAGTGACGTTTCTGAAGAATTTTAACAGTTTTCTTGTATCTACGAACGCCAGAATGCATAAAATTGACCTAAACGTCTCCTTTTCCTATTCTGAGTCGATTCTGCATGCTTTAAGTGTGTTTGGTGGCTCAGAACCATCAAAAAACGTTGAAATATAGTTCAAATTCAATAAAAATCGACAAAAATACAGTTTCTAGCTAAAATTTGATGGTTTCGTTGCACTTTCCGAGCCCGTAGGGTATCTGATTGGCTTAAAAGTACAAGAAAACACTTCAAAAGTGACGTTTCTGAAGAATTTTAACAGTTTTCTTGTATCTACGAACGCCAGAATGCATAAAATTGACCTAAACGTCTCCTTTTCCTATTCTGAGTCGATTCTGCATGCTTTAAGTGTGTTTGGTGGCTCAGAACCATCAAAAAACGTTGAAATATAGTTCAAATTCAATAAAAATCGACAAAAATACAGTTTCTAGCTAAAATTTGATGGTTTCGTTGCACTTTCCGAGCCCGTAGGGTATCTGATTGGCTTAAAAGTACAAGAAAACACTTCAAAAGTGACGTTTCTGAAGAATTTTAACAGTTTTCTTGTATCTACGAACGCCAGAATGCATAAAATTGACCTAAACGTCTCCTTTTCCTATTCTGAGTCGATTCTGCATGCTTTAAGTGTGTTTGGTGGCTCAGAACCATCAAAAAACGTTGAAATATAGTTCAAATTCAATAAAAATCGACAAAAATACAGTTTCTAGCTAAAATTTGATGGTTTCGTTGCACTTTCCGAGCCCGTAGGGTATCTGATTGGCTTAAAAGTACAAGAAAACACTTCAGAAGTGACGTTTCTGAAGAATTTTAACAGTTTTCTTGTATCTACGAACGCCAGAATGCATAAAATTGACCTAAACGTCTCCTTTTCCTATTCTGAGTCGATTCTGCATGCTTTAAGTGTGTTTGGTGGCTCAGAACCATCAAAAAACGTTGAAATATAGTTCAAATTCAATAAAAATCGACAAAAATACAGTTTCTAGCTAAAATTTGATGGTTTCGTTGCACTTTCCGAGCCCGTAGGGTATCTGATTGGCTTAAAAGTACAAGAAAACACTTCAAAAGTGACGTTTCTGAAGAATTTTAACAGTTTTCTTGTATCTACGAACGCCAGAATGCATAAAATTGACCTAAACGTCTCCTTTTCCTATTCTGAGTCGATTCTGCATGCTTTAAGTGTGTTTGGTGGCTCAGAACCATCAAAAAACGTTGAAATATAGTTCAAATTCAATAAAAATCGACAAAAATACAGTTTCTAGCTAAAATTTGATGATTTCGTTGCACTTTCCGAGCCCGTAGGGTATCTGATTGGCTTAAAAGTACAAGAAAACACTTCAAAAGTGACGTTTCTGAAGAATTTTAACAGTTTTCTTGTATCTACGAACGCCAGAATGCATAAAATTGACCTAAACGTCTCCTTTTCCTATTCTGAGTCGATTCTGCATGCTTTAAGTGTGTTTGGTGGCTCAGAACCATCAAAAAACGTTGAAATATAGTTCAAATTCAATAAAAATCGACAAAAATACAGTTTCTAGCTAAAATTTTATGATTTCGTTGCACTTTCCGAGCCCGTAGGGTATCTGATTGGCTTAAAAGTACAAGAAAACACTTCAAAAGTGACGTTTCTGAAGAATTTTAACAGTTTTCTTGTATCCACGAACGCCAGAATGCATAAAATTGACCTAAACGTCTCCTTTTCCTATTCTGAGTCGATTCTGCATGCTTTAAGTGTGTTTGGTGGCTCAGAACCATCAAAAAACGTTGAAATATAGTTCAAATTCAATTAAAATCGACAAAAATACAGTTTCTAGCTAAAATTTGATGGTTTCGTTGCACTTTCCGAGCCCGTAGGGTATCTGATTGGCTTAAAAGTACAAGAAAACATTTCAAAAGTGACGTTTCTGTAGAATTTTAACAGTTTTCTTGTATCTACGAACGCCAGAATGCATAAAATTGACCTAAACGTCTCCTTTTCCTATTCTGAGTCGATTCTGCATGCTTTAAGTGTGTTTGGTGGCTCAGAACCATCAAAAAACGTTGAAATATAATAATAATAATAATAATAATACATTTATTGGATCCAAAAAAAAAAAAGATCCAAAAGGAACAAAAACAGTTTAAAACTGATATAATTTTGCCCTACCAAGTAATCTAAATAATTTGTTTTTACAATACAAATATATAAAGAATCCATTAAAATTATTTACATACATTAAAATAGTTTCAAGTCAACAAGTTGGGTTGCGACACCTGCCACCAGATCTTCACAGATATGCTTCTTTACTGTGTGGATACTCCCACGGTCTCGGTACCTTATCAAAATCTTGTTAGTAATAAGTGAGGCTAGGTAAGCAAACGAAGATTTAAAGCTGGACAATCGGTGTTCAGGCACATCAGCCATAAAGTCTATTGACCTAAGATATCTGTTGTGGATCATCGATCGCATAATGATTTTCTGTCGAAGATATGCTGGACGAGAGGTATTTAAGACTTTCATAACAAACATACTGAAATGGACAAAGCGTCGTTCAGTTGTAGTGAGCCAATTTAGGTGTCTTATAAATGGTGTGATGTGTGAGAACCTAGGCACGTGGACAACAAATCTTGTGCAATAATTTTGTACCTTCTGCAAACGATATTTCTGCGCCATAGAAAGGCAAGGGCCATAGACAACGTCAGCATAATTTAAGTGGGATAATACTAGTGCATCAGACAAGAGTTTTTTAGTATTCGTGTTTAGAAAACTTCTAAGAAAGGAGATTTGTTTCAAGGAGACAAAAGTTTTTCTGCAAATGAAGTCAACATGATCAACAAATTTTAGTTGCTGATCAAGGATGACACCCAGACTTTTTACAGACATTTGCGGTTTGAGCACGTTATCACCTATTACTACAGAGACAAGATCTCTGGACTGGTTCAACTTGGCAACAGTACCAAAAACTATAGTTTCGCATTTCGCAAAATTTAATCCCAGGCAATTTTCTTGACACCACAGATGGATATTTTTCAAATCCAGGTTGATAAGGTTGGACGACATAAAAGCAGAATCAGGAGGAAAAGTGTAATAAATTTGTATATCATCCGCATACATATGAATAGAACAGGATTTTACTACATCTGGTAAGTCTGCAGTGTAAACGGAAAAAAGAAAGGGCCCCAGTATTGAGCCTTGAGGAACGCCAGAGAACAGATCAAGAGAAGAAGAGAAATTATTTTCATAATGAACAATTTGGGAACGATTGTGCAAATAGTTTTGCATCCACACCATGGATTGCCCTGCAACACCATAGTACGCCAGTTTAACTGAAAGTAGATCTATGTCCAAACTGTCGAAAGCTTTTGACATATCTAAAAGTGTAAGAGATGTAATGTGACCATTATCAAAACCATTTAAAATATCATCTGTTAGAGAAGCCAGAAGAGTAGATGTACTATAATTTTTTCGAAACCCTGATTGAACATTAGGTATAATGCCCAACTCACTGAAATGCTCCTTCATTTGTTCCAAGAAAACCGATTCAGCAACTTTAAGGGTATTACACAGTAGACTGATGGGTCTCAAATCATTTAAGGATTTGGGGTCAGATTTTTTAGGAATTGGGGTGACAACAGAAAGATGCCACAATTTAGGAACAATTCCTTGTTCGAACGAGAAATTGATAATATGCGTTAATGGACGCAGAATCCAGTCTAAACTAATTTGTAGCATCTTCCCTGATATTTCATCAATTCCGGCCACATTTGGTTTTAGTTTATTAATTACTTGACTAATGGTTTGTTCATCAACTGGCTTGTACGTAAAATGTTGAGACGAAAATGAACCAGACAAAAAAGAAGCTTTATAGTTAGGGTCAGGAGTTAGGTTATTAGGAACAATTGAAAGAAAATGTTTATTAATTACCTCCACATCAGTTAAGTCAGAGGGAAGTTTACTGTTTGATCCAACAATACCCAAAGATTTTATTTCCCGCCACATATTTTTATTATTATTCCCATACTTATTGAATTTGTAATGGAAATATGCCTTCTTTTCATTGAGTAATGCAGTATTATAATAGTTTCTCAGCTGACAGAAATATTTTTTGTGAGTTAAATTTCTGGTATTTATGTAGCGAAGCCATGCTTTACACTTTAGTTTTCGGATTAAGTCAAGTATTTCAGTGAACCAAGGTTGTTTTCTATTGGAAATTTTTACTGTTTGCAGCGGAGCATGTGTATTAAAAAGAAAAAGAATTGATTCATTTAACCATTCGATTTTTGAGTCAACATCAGGTAACGTGTATACGTAATTCCAGTCAATAGTGGATGCATCTCTATTAAAGAATTCAAGGTTGAAATTTTTGAAAGAGCGACTGATTCTAGAATAAGGTTTTTGCTTTTCCATATATAAATTGAGTTGGCAAGTAACAGCGTTGTGATCCGCAATACAAAAATCAGATACTCCTGAGTTTAACACAGGGATATATTTACTAACAAATATAGGTTCTAGCAGGGTTTCGCTATGAATGGTTACTCTTGTTGGAGAATTAATTAATTGAACGCATCCGTAAATGGTCGTTGTGTGAAGTAAAAATTTACTGGCAGTAGTTGAAGTCAACAAATCAATGTTAAAGTCACCCAGTAATAAGTAGTGAGAAAGATTATTGATGCTGAAAAAATTAAAAACATCTTCTAACACCGAGAAACATGAGTAATTTATATAAAATATAGTTCAAATTCAATAAAAATCGACAAAAATACAGTTTCTAGCTAAAATTTGATGGTTTCGTTGCACTTTCCGAGCCCGTAGGGTATATGATTGGCTTAAAAGTACAAGAAAACACTTCAAAAGTGACGTTTCTGAAGAATTTTAACAGTTTTCTTGTATCTACGAACGCCAGAATGCATAAAATTGACCTAAACGTCTCCTTTTCCTATTCTGAGTCGATTCTGCATGCTTTAAGTGTGTTTGGTGGCTCAGAACCAGAGCTGTTCAAAGTACTCAAAAAAAGTACTTGAAGTACCAAGTACAAAGTACTACTTGGAATAGTGTTCAAGTAAAGTACCAAGTACTTACATTCGGCAAGAGTATTTCAAGTACCAAGTACTTTTCAGATGTACTTGAAGTACAGGCCAAGTACATTACTTCAAGTACTTACGAGTACTTGAAGTACTGGTGATATACTTCAAGTACTTACAAGTACTTGAAGTACTGAAAATGCTTCAAGTACTTTCTAATTATTTGAAATACTGTAGAATTAGATAACTTTTCCTGTTTTTTTAAAAAAGCTTAATATATTTTAGAACTGAATTTTTTAATATTCAGAATTTAAGTATACAATAATACATATTTCGCCACATAAAAAATTGCATAAGCATCAACTTAAATGCAGAATGGTAGCTCACTTATTAATAATACTATGTTATTTATAAACAATATTCTTTTGAAATACTTTTACATCTTTCTGTTGACACAATGCCTTCGACAAAATTAACGTCTATTTCTAATTTAAAATTTAAAATAAAATACATGACGGCGTTGTCTATGTATGCTTACTATTAATTTATAACAAAAACATCGGCGCTGTATGGTATTTTCTCAGGCTTCTGTTGCCTTTTTTTAATATTTTGAATTTTGGTTCACCACCAAAACGTTCTGATTTTTTAATAAAGTTCTGTTAAAAATAATGAATTTTATGAATCGGTTCCCTGTTTAAGTTTGTGGGTAGTTTACTGCACCCTTAATCATTACCCATTGTGAAAGTGCACAGGGCCGGATTTGTGAAACTGAAATTTTTCAGAAAAAAACTTTAAGAGCAGTGCGATACATACACATGCTCGTGACATAAAAATGTTTAAGTCACTATGTTGCATTTTCAAAAAAAACGTATGAATTTTTTAAATAAAAAATAAAATGCCTAAAACGAGAGTCCATTTTCAGCGAAAACTATAACTCTTGAAAAATATCAAGGTGATCAAAGTAATTAGTCGTTTTTTACTTTTGCGGTTACCAAAAATGCTGAGAATTTTCTTGGAATGAATGCCCCATATTCCTGAATATATCTGTCTACCACTTAGGTACGTATTTACTATTCTAAAAATTATTAAATTAACCTAACTACTACAGTGACTAAATAGTAAACACTAATCACTACAATGTTTGTCTAACAAAGTATGTAACTTTACACTGACAAATCACTAATAATAGATTCGTAATGCTGTTCCGTCCATTTATACAAAATTTTGTTCCTCTAATGCCACAATACTTTCAAAATTTTCCCTTACATTTTCGATTGGCTTATTTTTTATTTTTACCTGAAAACCCAAAGAAGATGACATTAGTAACTGATAACTACAATGACTTCAGGGAATGCCTAACAACGGCTTTTGCGAAAATTCAGGTAAATATGTACTAAATTTATTATTGTTAAAATATTTCGTAGGGGTGTATTTATCTAGGCAATTATACTAACTAATCGCGAATTTCATTAACTTTGTATTTTTTTATAATGTGAATATGTATTTTGTTCCATTTACGGAAGCGGCCACTGACCCTTTTGGGTACCTTTACCTGATATTGCAAATACAAATGTAAATTCAGTACTTCTGTAACCGTCCTGTATTTAAACATCGAAACCGAACGCTGTCTATTATTTCGCACACAACAAAACAACGGTCCTTCGAGCAATATCAAAGTACAATCCGGTACTCATCAAAACCATGCAATCATGGTCGTATCAACTGGATTACAAAAAACATTGGTACTACGAGCCGAGTTTCACAAAACATATTTCATTTTGAACAATATTGGGTTTATGTAATAAGCGATGCAATGTAATACGTAAAGTTGTTGTACGGTAATAAATAAAATCCGCACAGGAAAGATAAATGACACTAATTAGTGTGACTTTTAAAATCATTGTTTTTCTGAATTACGTCTTTTTAAATTGTTGGTGTTCAAATAATTCATACAATTTAACAGATTATTTGAAACTGTAATGTGAGAAAATATAAGTAGTAATAACGAACTAAGTTCATATGGCTGAACCATGTATAAACAAAAAAAGAAAATTTGGTAAAAAACGAGTGTCTAACATGATACAGAAAATTAAACCGCAAAATATTTAACATAAAATTGTGTTTAAATTCTACCAGGAAGAGGCGAATATGAAAGTCTGTACCTGCCATCAGCTATTGCTATTATAATAATAAAAGGGATAATCCCCTGCCGAGTTCTCCGCCCTGACCAGGCTTCTTACTGACAAATACACGGCGGGGTTAAGAAACTAATGAAAGAATAAATATCTTTTTGAACGAGTACTGAATCATTTCTCAAATATTTTCAAATCCGATCTTGCACTTTAGCAGGTACGTCAACAAACCCGATTCCCTTTGGGGTACCGGGAAGGTACTGAAAATCTACCCGCAAAGTTAAGTTCCAGACCAAAATACAAAAAAGACAAAATTCATATATTCACAACTTTACATCGCTGAAAATTTTACACAGATCTCCGACCCTTCTGCTGTCGTCATCCACTCTCAAATGACATATTTATGACATTAATTACCTACCTATATATCGGCATTATGCAAGTACGTATGAAATGTATGTCATATTGTGGATAAGATATCCACAATCACAGATCAAAATATAACCTCACAGGAAACAAACACGATTTTACTATAAAAATACATCTAATTAATTAATTGAATTAATAACTTCAAGTATTTAACAGACCCTATTTTGAGATGTGAAAACTTCGTAAAATAGAGACTAAAGTATTTGAAATTTCCACTTTCATACTTCAAGTAATTCAAGAGTATTTAAAATACTGAGTGAAGTATTTGGAGTAAAGTACTTGGCAAAATCAAGTACTAAACTCAAGTACATTTTAGAAATACTCCAAGTACCAAGTACCAAGTACCTAAATATAAAAGTACTTCAAGTAAAATACTTGAAGTACTTAAAGTACTTGAAGTATTACTTCAAGTACTTTTACTTGAAGTACCGAACAGCTCTGCTCAGAACCATCAAAAAACGTTGAAATATAGTTCAAATTCAATAAAAATCGACAAAAATACAGTTTCTAGCTAAAATTTGATGGTTTCGTTGCACTTTCCGAGCCCGTAGGGTATCTGATTGGCTTAAAAGTACAAGAAAACACTTCAAAAGTGACGTTTCTGAAGAATTTTAACAGTTTTCTTGTATCTACGAACGCCAGAATGCATAAAATTGACCTAAACGTCTCCTTTTCCTATTCTGAGTCGATTCTGCATGCTTTAAGTGTGTTTGGTGGCTCAGAACCATCAAAAAACGTTGAAATATAGTTCAAATTCAATAAAAATCGACAAAAATACAGTTTCTAGCTAAAATTTGATGGTTTCGTTGCACTTTCCGAGCCCGTAGGGTATCTGATTGGCTTAAAAGTACAAGAAAACACTTCAAAAGTGACGTTTCTGAAGAATTTTAACAGTTTTCTTGTATCTACGAACGCCAGAATGCATAAAATTGACCTAAACGTCTCCTTTTCCTATTCTGAGTCGATTCTGCATGCTTTAAGTGTGTTTGGTGGCTCAGAACCATCAAAAAACGTTGAAATATAGTTCAAATTCAATAAAAATCGACAAAAATACAGTTTCTAGCTAAAATTTGATGGTTTCGTTGCACTTTCCGAGCCCGTAGGGTATCTGATTGGCTTAAAAGTACAAGAAAACACTTCAAAAGTGACGTTTCTGAAGAATTTTAACAGTTTTCTTGTATCTACGAACGCCAGAATGCATAAAATTGACCTAAACGTCTCCTTTTCCTATTCTGAGTCGATTCTGCATGCTTTAAGTGTGTTTGGTGGCTCAGAACCATCAAAAAACGTTGAAATATAGTTCAAATTCAATAAAAATCGACAAAAATATAGTTTCTAGCTAAAATTTGATGGTTTCGTTGCACTTTCCGAGCCCGTTGGGTATCTGATTGGCTTAAAAGTACAAGAAAACACTTCAAAAGTGACGTTTCTGAAGAATTTTAACAGTTTTCTTGTATCTACGAACGCCAGAATGCATAAAATTGACCTAAACGTCTCCTTTTCCTATTCTGAGTCGATTCTGCATGCTTTAAGTGTGTTTGGTGGCTCAGAACCATCAAGAAACGTTGAAATATAGTTCAAATTCAATAAAAATCGACAAAAATACAGTTTCTAGCTAAAATTTGATGGTTTCGTTGCACTTTCCGAGCCCGTAGGGTATCTGATTGGCTTAAAAGTACAAGAAAACACTTCAAAAGTGACGTTTCTGAAGAATTTTAACAGTTTTCTTGTATCTACGAACGCCAGAATGCATAAAATTGACCTAAACGTCTCCTTTTCCTATTCTGAGTAGATTCTGCATGCTTTAAGTGTGTTTGGTGGCTCAGAACCATCAAAAAACGTTGAAATATAGTTCAAATTCAATAAAAATCGACAAAAATACAGTTTCTAGCTAAAATTTGATGGTTTCGTTGCACTTTCCGAGCCCGTAGGGTATCTGATTGGCTTAAAAGTACAAGAAAACACTTCAAAAGTGACGTTTCTGAAGAATTTTAACAGTTTTCTTGTATCTACGAACGCCAGAATGCATAAAATTGACCTAAACGTCTCCTTTTCCTATTCTGAGTCGATTCTGCATGCTTTAAGTGTGTTTGGTGGCTCAGAACCATCAAAAAACGTTGAAATATAGTTCAAATTCAATAAAAATCGACAAAAATACAGTTTCTAGCTAAAATTTGATGGTTTCGTTGCACTTTCCGAGCCCGTAGGGTATCTGATTGGCTTAAAAGTACAAGAAAACACTTCAAAAGTGACGTTTCTGAAGAATTTTAACAGTTTTCTTGTATCTACGAACGCCAGAATGCATAAAATTGACCTAAACGTCTCCTTTTCCTATTCTGAGTCGATTCTGCATGCTTTAAGTGTGTTTGGTGGCTCAGAACCATCAAAAAACGTTGAAATATAGTTCAAATTCAATAAAAATCGACAAAAATACAGTTTCTAGCTAAAATTTGATGGTTTCGTTGCACTTTCCGAGCCCGTAGGGTATCTGATTGGCTTAAAAGTACAAGAAAACACTTCAAAAGTGACGTTTCTGAAGAATTTTAACAGTTTTCTTGTATCTACGAACGCCAGAATGCATAAAATTGACCTAAACGTCTCCTTTTCCTATTCTGAGTCGATTCTGCATGCTTTAAGTGTGTTTGGTGGCTCAGAACCATCAAAAAACGTTGAAATATAGTTCAAATTCAATAAAAATCGACAAAAATACAGTTTCTAGCTAAAATTTGATGGTTTCGTTGCACTTTCCGAGCCCGTAGGATATCTGATTGGCTTAAAAGTACAAGAAAACACTTCAAAAGTGACGTTTCTGAAGAATTTTAACAGTTTTCTTGTATCTACGAACGCCAGAATGCATAAAATTGACCTAAACGTCTCCTTTTCCTATTCTGAGTCGATTCTGCATGCTTTAAGTGTGTTTGGTGGCTCAGAACCATCAAAAAACGTTGAAATATAGTTCAAATTCAATAAAAATCGCCAAAAATACAGTTTCTAGCTAAAATTTGATGGTTTCGTTGCACTTTCCGAGCCCGTAGGGTATCTGATTGGCTTAAAAGTACAAGAAAACACTTCAAAAGTGACTTTTCTGAAGAATTTTAACAGTTTTCTTGTATCTACGAACGCCAGAATGCATAAAATTGACCTAAACGTCTCCTTTTCCTATTCTGAGTCGATTCTGCATGCTTTAAGTGTGTTTGGTGGCTCAGAACCATCAAAAAACGTTGAAATATAGTTCAAATTCAATAAAAATCGACAAAAATACAGTTTCTAGCTAAAATTTGATGGTTTCGTTGCACTTTCCGAGCCCGTTGGGTATCTGATTGGCTTAAAAGTACAAGAAAACACTTCAAAAGTGACGTTTCTGAAGAATTTTAACAGTTTTCTTGTATCTACGAACGCCAGAATGCATAAAATTGACCTAAACGTCTCCTTTTCCTATTCTGAGTCGATTCTGCATGCTTTAAGTGTGTTTGGTGGCTCAGAACCATCAAAAAACGTTGAAATATAGTTCAAATTCAATAAAAATCGACAAAAATACAGTTTCTAGCTAAAATTTGATGGTTTCGTTGCACTTTCCGAGCCCGTAGGGTATCTGATTGGCTTAAAAGTACAAGAAAACACTTCAAAAGTGACGTTTCTGAAGAATTTTAACAGTTTTCTTGTATCTACGAACGCCAGAATGCATAAAATTGACCTAAACGTCTCCTTTTCCTATTCTGAGTAGATTCTGCATGCTTTAAGTGTGTTTGGTGGCTCAGAACCATCAAAAAACGTTGAAATATAGTTCAAATTCAATAAAAATCGACAAAAATACAGTTTCTAGCTAAAATTTGATGGTTTCGTTGCACTTTCCGAGCCCGTAGGGTATCTGATTAGCTTAAAAGTACAAGAAAACACTTCAAAAGTGACGTTTCTGAAGAATTTTAACAGTTTTCTTGTATCTACGAACGCCAGAATGCATAAAATTGACCTAAACGTCTCCTTTTCCTATTCTGAGTCGATTCTGCATGCTTTAAGTGTGTTTGGTGGCTCAGAACCATCAAAAAACGTTGAAATATAGTTCAAATTCAATAAAAATCGACAAAAATACTGTTTCTAGCTAAAATTTGATGGTTTCGTTGCACTTTCCGAGCCCGTAGGGTATCTGATTGGCTTAAAAGCACAAGAAAACACTTCAAAAGTGACGTTTCTGAAAAATTTTAACAGTTTTCTTGTATCTACGAACGCCAGAATGCATAAAATTGACCTAAACGTCTCCTTTTCCTATTCTGAGTCGATTCTGCATGCTTTAAGTGTGTTTGGTGGCTCAGAACCATCAAAAAACGTTGAAATATAGTTCAAATTCAATAAAAATCGACAAAAATACAGTTTCTAGCTAAAATTTGATGGTTTCGTTGCACTTTCCGAGCCCGTAGGGTATCTGATTGGCTTAAAAGTACAAGAAAACACTTCAAAAGTGACGTTTCTGAAGAATTTTAACAGTTTTCTTGTATCTACGAACGCCAGAATGCATAAAATTGACCTAAACGTCTCCTTTTCCTATTCTGAGTCGATTCTGCATGCTTTAAGTGTGTTTGGTGGCTCAGAACCATCAAAAAACGTTGAAATATAGTTCAAATTCAATAAAAATCGACAAAAATACAGTTTCTAGCTAAAATTTGATGGTTTCATTGCAATTTCCGAGCCCGTAGGATATCTGATTGGCTTAAAAGTACAAGAAAACACTTCAAAAGTGACGTTTCTGAAGAATTTTAACAGTTTTCTTGTATCTACGAACGCCAGAATGCATAAAATTGACCTAAACGTCTCCTTTTCCTATTCTGAGTCGATTCTGCATGCTTTAAGTGTGTTTGGTGGCTCAGAACCATCAAAAAACGTTGAAATATAGTTCAAATTCAATAAAAATCGACAAAAATACAGTTTCTAGCTAAAATTTGATGGTTTCGTTGCACTTTCCGAGCCCGTAGGGTATCTGATTGGCTTAAAAGTACAAGAAAACACTTCAAAAGTGACGTTTCTGAAGAATTTTAACAGTTTTCTTGTATCTACGAACGCCAGAATGCATAAAATTGACCTAAACGTCTCCTTTTCCTATTCTGAGTCGATTCTGCATGCTTTAAGTGTGTTTGGTGGCTCAGAACCATCAAAAAACGTTGAAATATAGTTCAAATTCAACAAAAATCGACAAAAATACAGTTTCTAGCTAAAATTTGATGGTTTCGTTGCACTTTCCGAGCCCGTAGGGTATCTGATTGGCTTAAAAGTACAAGAAAACACTTCAAAGGTGACGTTTCTGAAGAATTTTAACAGTTTTCTTGTATCTACGAACGCCAGAATGCATAAAATTGACCTAAACGTCTCCTTTTCCTATTCTGAGTCGATTCTGCATGCTTTAAGTGTGTTTGGTGGCTCAGAACCATCAAAAAACGTTGAAATATAGTTCAAATTCAATAAAAATCGACAAAAATACAGTTTCTAGCTAAAATTTGATGGTTTCGTTGCACTTTCCGAGCCCGTGGGGTATCTGATTGGCTTAAAAGTACAAGAAAACACTTCAAAAGTGACGTTTCTGAAGAATTTTAACAGTTTTCTTGTATCTACGAACGCCAGAATGGATAAAATTGACCTAAACGTCTCCTTTTCCTATTCTGAGTCGATTCTGCATGCTTTAAGTGTGTTTGGTGGCTCAGAACCATCAAAAAACGTTGAAATATAGTTCAAATTCAATAAAAATCGACAAAAATACAGTTTCTAGCTAAAATTTGATGGTTTCGTTGCACTTTCCGAGCCCGTAGGGTATCTGATTGGCTTAAAAGTACAAGAAAACACTTCAAAAGTGACGTTTCTGAAGAATTTTAACAGTTTTCTTGTATCTACGAACGCCAGAATGCATAAAATTGACCTAAACGTCTCCTTTTCCTATTCTGAGTCGATTCTGCATGCTTTAAGTGTGTTTGGTGGCTCAGAACCATCAAAAAACGTTGAAATATAGTTCAAATTCAATAAAAATCGAAAAAATACAGTTTCTAGCTAAAATTTGATGGTTTCGTTGCACTTTCCGAGCCCGTAGGGTATCTGATTGGCTTAAAAGTACAAGAAAACACTTCAAAAGTGACGTTTCTGAAGAATTTTAACAGTTTTCTTGTATCTACGAACGCCAGAATGCATAAAATTGACCTAAACGTCTCCTTTTCCTATTCTGAGTCTATTCTGCATGCTTTAAGTGTGTTTGGTGGCTCAGAACCATCAAAAAACTTTGAAATATAGTTCAAATTCAATAAAAATCGACAAAAATACAGTTTCTAGCTAAAATTTGATGGTTTCGTTGCACTTTCCGAGCCCGTAGGGTATCTGATTGGCTTAAAAGTACAAGAAAACACTTCAAAAGTGACGTTTCTGAAGAATTTTAACAGTTTTCTTGTATCTACGAACGCCAGAATGCATAAAATTGACCTAAACGTCTCCTTTTCCTATTCTGAGTCGATTCTGCATGCTTTAAGTGTGTTTGGTGGCTCAGAACCATCAAAAAACGTTGAAATATAGTTCAAATTCAATAAAAATCGACAAAAATACAGTTTCTAGCTAAAATTTGATGGTTTCGTTGCACTTTCCGAGCCCGTAGGGTATCTGATTGGCTTAAAAGTACAAGAAAACACTTCAAAAGTGACGTTTCTGAAGAATTTTAACAGTTTTCTTGTATCTACGAACGCCAGAATGCATAAAATTGACCTAAACGTCTCCTTTTCCTATTCTGAGTCGATTCTGCATGCTTTAAGTGTGTTTGGTGGCTCAGAACCATCAAAAAACGTTGAAATATAGTTCAAATTCAATAAAAATCGACAAAAATACAGTTTCTAGCTAAAATTTGATGGTTTCGTTGCACTTTCCGAGCCCGTGGGGTATCTGATTGGCTTAAAAGTACAAGAAAACACTTCAAAAGTGACGTTTCTGAAGAATTTTAACAGTTTTCTTGTATCTACGAACGCCAGAATGCATAAAATTGACCTAAACGTCTCCTTTTCCTATTCTGAGTCGATTCTGCATGCTTTAAGTGTGTTTGGTGGCTCAGAACCATCAAAAAACGTTGAAATATAGTTCAAATTCAATAAAAATCGACAAAAATACAGTTTCTAGCTAAAATTTGATGGTTTCGTTGCACTTTCCGAGCCCGTTGGGTATCTGATTGGCTTAAAAGTACAAGAAAACACTTCAAAAGTGACGTTTCTGAAGAATTTTAACAGTTTTCTTGTATCTACGAACGCCAGAATGCATAAAATTGACCTAAACGTCTCCTTTTCCTATTCTGAGTCGATTCTGCATGCTTTAAGTGTGTTTGGTGGCTCAGAACCATCAAAAAACGTTGAAATATAGTTCAAATTCAATAAAAATCGACAAAAATACAGTTTCTAGCTAAAATTTGATGGTTTAGTTGCACTTTCCGAGCCCGTAGGGTATCTGATTGGCTTAAAAGTACAAGAAAACACTTCAAAAGTGACGTTTCTGAAGAATTTTAACAGTTTTCTTGTATCTACGAACGCCAGAATGCATAAAATTGACCTAAACGTCTCCTTTTCCTATTCTGAGTCGATTCTGCATGCTTTAAGTGTGTTTGGTGGCTCAGAACCATCAAAAAACGTTGAAATATAGTTCAAATTCAATAAAAATCGACAAAAATACAGTTTCTAGCTAAAATTTGATGGTTTCGTTGCACTTTCCGAGCCCGTAGGTTATCTGATTGGCTTAAAAGTACAAGAAAACACTTCAAAAGTGACGTTTCTGAAGAATTTTAACAGTTTTCTTGTATCTACGAACGCCAGAATGCATAAAATTGACCTAAACGTCTCCTTTTCCTATTCTGAGTCGATTCTGCATGCTTTAAGTGTGTTTGGTGGCTCAGAACCATCAAAAAACGTTGAAATATAGTTCAAATTCAATAAAAATCGACAAAAATACAGTTTCTAGCTAAAATTTGATGGTTTCGTTGCACTTTCCGAGCCCGTAGGGTATCTGATTGGCTTAAAAGTACAAGAAAACACTTCAAAAGTGACGTTTCTGAAGAATTTTAACAGTTTTCTTGTATCTACGAACACCAGAATGCATAAAATTGACCTAAACGTCTCCTTTTCCTATTCTGAGTCGATTCTGCATGCTTTAAGTGTGTTTGGTGGCTCAGAACCATCAAAAAACGTTGAAATATAGTTCAAATTCAATAAAAATCGACAAAAATACAGTTTCTAGCTAAAATTTGATGGTTTCGTTGCACTTTCCGAGCCCGTAGGGTATCTGATTGGCTTAAAAGTACAAGAAAACACTTCAAAAGTGACGTTTCTGAAGAATTTTACAGTTTTCTTGTATCTACGAACGCCAGAATGCATAAAATTGACCTAAACGTCTCCTTTTCCTATTCTGAGTCGATTCTGCATGCTTTAAGTGTGTTTGGTGGCTCAGAACCATCAAAAAACGTTGAAATATAGTTCAAATTCAATAAAAATCGACAAAAATACAGTTTCTAGCTAAAACCCTACGGGCTCGGAAAGTGCAACGAAACCATCAAATTTTAGCTAGAAACTGTATTTTTGTCGATTTTTATTGAATTTGAACTATATTTCAACGTTTTTTGATGGTTCTGAGCCACCAAACACACTTAAAGCATGCAGAATCGACTCAGAATAGGAAAAGGAGACGTGTAGGTCAATTTTATGCATTCTGGCGTTCGTAGATACAAGAAAACTGTTAAAATTCTTCAGAAACGTCACTTTTGAAGTGTTTTCTTGTACTTTTAAGCCAATCAGATACCCTACGGGCTCGGAAAGTGCAACGAAACCATCAAATTTTAGCTAGAAACTGTATTTTTGTCGATTTTTATTGAATTTGAACTATATTTCAACGTTTTTTGATGGTTCTGAGCCACCAAACACACTTAAAGCATGCAGAATCGACTAAACGTCTCCTTTTCCTATTCTGAGTCGATTCTGCATGCTTTAAGTGTGTTTGGTGGCTCAGAACCATCAAAAAACGTTGAAATATAGTTCAAATTCAATAAAAATCGACAAAAATACAGTTTCTAGCTAAAATTTGATGGTTTCGTTGCACTTTCCGAGCCCGTAGGGTATCTGATTGGCTTAAAAGTACAAGAAAACACTTCAAAAGTGACGTTTCTAAAGAATTTTAACAGTTTTCTTGTATCTACGAACGCCAGAATGCATAAAGTTGACCTAAACGTCTCCTTTTCCTATTCTGAGTCGATTCTGCATGCTTTAAGTGTGTTTGGTGGCTCAGAACCATCAAAAAACGTTGAAATATAGTTCAAATTCAATAAAAATCGACAAAAATACAGTTTCTAGCTAAAATTTGATGGTTTCGTTGCACTTTCCGAGCCCGTAGGGTATCTGATTGGCTTAAAAGTACAAGAAAACACTTCAAAAGTGACGTTTCTGAAGAATTTTAACAGTTTTCTTGTATCTACGAACGCCAGAATGCATAAAATTGACCTAAACGTCTCCTTTTCCTATTCTGAGTCGATTCTGCATGCTTTAAGTGTGTTTGGTGGCTCAGAACCATCAAAAAACGTTGAAATATAGTTCAAATTCAATAAAAATCGACAAAAATACAGTTTCTAGCTAAAATTTGATGGTTTCGTTGCACTTTCCGAGCCCGTAGGGTATCTGATTGGCTTAAAAGTACAAAAAAACACTTCAAAAGTGACGTTTCTGAAGAATTTTAACAGTTTTCTTGTATCTACGAACGCCAGAATGCATAAAATTGACCTAAACGTCTCCTTTTCCTATTCTGAGTCGATTCTGCATGCTTTAAGTGTGTTTGGTGGCTCAGAACCATCAAAAAACGTTGAAATATAGTTCAAATTCAATAAAAATCGACAAAAATACAGTTTCTAGCTAAAATTTGATGGTTTCGTTGCACTTTCCGAGCCCGTAGGGTATCTGATTGGCTTAAAAGTACAAGAAAACACTTCAAAAGTGACGTTTCTAAAGAATTTTAACAGTTTTCTTGTATCTACGAACGCCAGAATGCATAAAGTTGACCTAAACGTCTCCTTTTCCTATTCTGAGTCGATTCTGCATGCTTTAAGTGTGTTTGGTGGCTCAGAACCATCAAAAAACGTTGAAATATAGTTCAAATTCAATAAAAATCGACAAAAATACAGTTTCTAGCTAAAATTTGATGGTTTCGTTGCACTTTCCGAGCCCGTAGGGTATCTGATTGGCTTAAAAGTACAAGAAAACACTTCAAAAGTGACGTTTCTGAAGAATTTTAACAGTTTTCTTGTATCTACGAACGCCAGAATGCATAAAATTGACCTAAACGTCTCCTTTTCCTATTCTGAGTCGATTCTGCATGCTTTAAGTGTGTTTGGTGGCTCAGAACCATCAAAAAACGTTGAAATATAGTTCAAATTCAATAAAAATCGACAAAAATACAGTTTCTAGCTAAAATTTGATGGTTTCGTTGCACTTTCCGAGCCCGTAGGGTATCTGATTGGCTTAAAAGTACAAGAAAACACTTCAAAAGTGACGTTTCTGAAGAATTTTAACAGTTTTCTTGTATCTACGAACGCCAGAATGCATAAAATTGACCTAAACGTCTCCTTTTCCTATTCTGAGTCGATTCTGCATGCTTTAAGTGTGTTTGGTGGCTCAGAACCATCAAAAAACGTTGAAATATAGTTCAAATTCAATAAAAATCGACAAAAATACAGTTTCTAGCTAAAATTTGATGGTTTCGTTGCACTTTCCGAGCCCGTAGGGTATCTGATTGGCTTAAAAGTACAAGAAAACACTTCAAAAGTGACGTTTCTGAAGAATTTTAACAGTTTTCTTGTATCTACGAACGCCAGAATGCATAAAATTGACCTAAACGTCTCCTTTTCCTATTTTGAGTCGATTCTGCATGCTTTAAGTGTGTTTGGTGGCTCAGAACCATCAAAAAACGTTGAAATATAGTTCAAATTCAATAAAAATGGACAAAAATACAGTTTCTAGCTAAAATTTGATGGTTTCGTTGCACTTTCCGAGCCCGTAGGGTATCTGATTGGCTTAAAAGTACAAGAAAACACTTCAAAAGTGACGTTTCTGAAGAATTTTAACAGTTTTCTTGTATCTACGAACGCCAGAATGCATAAAATTGACCTAAACGTCTCCTTTTCCTATTCTGAGTCGATTCTGCATGCTTTAAGTGTGTTTGGTGGCTCAGAACCATCAAAAAACGTTGAAATATAGTTCAAATTCAATAAAAATCGACAAAAATACAGTTTCTAGCTAAAAATTTGATGGTTTCGTTGCACTTTCCGAGCCCGTAGGGTATCTGATTGGCTTAAAAGTACAAGAAAACACTTCAAAAGTGACGTTTCTGAAGAATTTTAACAGTTTTCTTGTATCTACGAACGCCAGAATGCATAAAATTGACCTAAACGTCTCCTTTTCCTATTCTGAGTCGATTCTGCATGCTTTAAGTGTGTTTGGTGGCTCAGAACCATCAAAAAACGTTGAAATATAGTTCAAATTCAATAAAAATCGACAAAAATACAGTTTCTAGCTAAAATTTGATGGTTTCGTTGCACTTTCTGAGCCCGTAGGGTATCTGATTGGCTTAAAAGTACAAGAAAACACTTCAAAAGTGACGTTTCTGAAGAATTTTAACAGTTTTCTTGTATCTACGAACGCCAGAATGCATAAAATTGACCTAAACGTCTCCTTTTCCTATTCTGAGTCGATTCTGCATGCTTTAAGTGTGTTTGGTGGCTCAGAACCATCAAAAAACGTTGAAATATAGTTCAAATTCAATAAAAATGCGACAAAAATACAGTTTCTAGCTAAAATTTGATGGTTTCGTTGCACTTTCCGAGCCCGTAGGGTATCTGATTGGCTTAAAAGTACAAGAAAACACTTCAAAAGTGACGTTTCTGAAGAATTTTAACAGTTTTCTTGTATCTACGAACGCCAGAATGCATAAAATTGACCTAAACGTCTCCTTTTCCTATTCTGAGTCGATTCTGCATGCTTTAAGTGTGTTTGGTGGCTCAGAACCATCAAAAAACGTTGAAATATAGTTCAAATTCAATAAAAATCGACAAAAATACAGTTTCTAGCTAAAATTTGATGGTTTCGTTGCACTTTCCGAGCCCGTAGGGTATCTGATTGGCTTAAAAGTACAAGAAAACACTTCAAAAGTGACGTTTCTGAAGAATTTTAACAGTTTTCTTGTATCTACGAACGCCAGAATGCATAAAATTGACCTAAACGTCTCCTTTTCCTATTCTGAGTCGATTCTGCATGCTTTAAGTGTGTTTGGTGGCTCAGAACCATCAAAAAACGTTGAAATATAGTTCAAATTCAATAAAAATCGACAAAAATACAGTTTCTAGCTAAAATTTGATGGTTTCGTTGCACTTTCCGAGCCCGTAGGGTATCTGATTGGCTTAAAAGTACAAGAAAACACTTCAAAAGTGACGTTTCTGAAGAATTTTAACAGTTTTCTTGTATCTACGAACGCCAGAATGCATAAAATTGACCTAAACGTCTCCTTTTCCTATTCTGAGTCGATTCTGCATGCTTTAAGTGTGTTTGGTGGCTCAGAACCATCAAAAAACGTTGAAATATAGTTCAAATTCAATAAAAATCGACAAAAATACAGTTTCTAGCTAAAATTTGATGGTTTCGTTGCACTTTCCGAGCCCGTAGGGTATCTGATTGGCTTAAAAGTACAAGAAAACACTTCAAAAGTGACGTTTCTGAAGAATTTTAACAGTTTTCTTGTATCTACGAACGCCAGAATGCATAAAATTGACCTAAACGTCTCCTTTTCCTATTCTGAGTCGATTCTGCATGCTTTAAGTGTGTTTGGTGGCTCAGAACCATCAAAAAACGTTGAAATATAGTTCAAATTCAATAAAAATCGACAAAAATACAGTTTCTAGCTAAAATTTGATGGTTTCGTTGCACTTTCCGAGCCCGTAGGGTATCTGATTGGCTTAAAAGTACAAGAAAACACTTCAAAAGTGACGTTTCTGAAGAATTTTAACAGTTTTCTTGTATCTACGAACGCCAGAATGCATAAAATTGACCTAAACGTCTCCTTTTCCTATTCTGAGTCGATTCTGCATGCTTTAAGTGTGTTTGGTGGCTCAGAACCATCAAAAAACGTTGAAATATAGTTCAAATTCAATAAAAATCGACAAAAATACAGTTTCTAGCTAAAATTTGATGGTTTCGTTGCACTTTCCGAGCCCGTAGGGTATCTGATTGGCTTAAAAGTACAAGAAAACACTTCAAAAGTGACGTTTCTGAAGAATTTTAACAGTTTTCTTGTATCTACGAACGCCAGAATGCATAAAATTGACCTAAACGTCTCCTTTTCCTATTCTGAGTCGATTCTGCATGCTTTAAGTGTGTTTGGTGGCTCAGAACCATCAAAAAACGTTGAAATATAGTTCAAATTCAATAAAAATCGACAAAAATACAGTTTCTAGCTAAAATTTGATGGTTTCGTTGCACTTTCCGAGCCCGTAGGGTATCTGATTGGCTTAAAAGTACAAGAAAACACTTCAAAAGTGACGTTTCTGAAGAATTTTAACAGTTTTCTTGTATCTACGAACGCCAGAATGCATAAAATTGACCTAAACGTCTCCTTTTCCTATTCTGAGTCGATTCTGCATGCTTTAAGTGTGTTTGGTGGCTCAGAACCATCAAAAAACGTTGAAATATAGTTCAAATTCAATAAAAATCGACAAAAATACAGTTTCTAGCTAAAATTTGATGGTTTCGTTGCACTTTCTGAGCCCGTAGGGTATCTGATTGGCTTAAAAGTACAAGAAAACACTTCAAAAGTGACGTTTCTGAAGAATTTTAACAGTTTTCTTGTATCTACGAACGCCAGAATGCATAAAATTGACCTAAACGTCTCCTTTTCCTATTCTGAGTCGATTCTGCATGCTTTAAGTGTGTTTGGTGGCTCAGAACCATCAAAAAACGTTGAAATATAGTTCAAATTCAATAAAAATCGACAAAAATACAGTTTCTAGCTAAAATTTGATGGTTTCGTTGCACTTTCCGAGCCCGTAGGGTATCTGATTGGCTTAAAAGTACAAGAAAACACTTCAAAAGTGACGTTTCTGAAGAATTTTAACAGTTTTCTTGTATCTACGAACGCCAGAATGCATAAAATTGACCTAAACGTCTCCTTTTCCTATTCTGAGTCGATTCTGCATGCTTTAAGTGTGTTTGGTGGCTCAGAACCATCAAAAAAACGTTGAAATATAGTTCAAATTCAATAAAAATCGACAAAAATACAGTTTCTAGCTAAAATTTGATGGTTTCGTTGCACTTTCCGAGCCCGTAGGGTATCTGATTGGCTTAAAAGTACAAGAAAACACTTCAAAAGTGACGTTTCTGAAGAATTTTAACAGTTTTCTTGTATCTACGAACGCCAGAATGCATAAAATTGACCTAAACGTCTCCTTTTCCTATTCTGAGTCGATTCTGCATGCTTTAAGTGTGTTTGGTGGCTCAGAACCATCAAAAAACGTTGAAATATAGTTCAAATTCAATAAAAATCGACAAAAATACAGTTTCTAGCTAAAATTTGATGGTTTCGTTGCACTTTCCGAGCCCGTAGGGTATCTGATTGGCTTAAAAGTACAAGAAAACACTTCAAAAGTGACGTTTCTGAAGAATTTTAACAGTTTTCTTGTATCTACGAACGCCAGAATGCATAAAATTGACCTAAACGTCTCCTTTTCCTATTCTGAGTCGATTCTGCATGCTTTAAGTGTGTTTGGTGGCTCAGAACCATCAAAAAACGTTGAAATATAGTTCAAATTCAATAAAAATCGACAAAAATACAGTTTCTAGCTAAAATTTGATGGTTTCGTTGCACTTTCCGAGCCCGTAGGGTATCTGATTGGCTTAAAAGTACAAGAAAACACTTCAAAAGTGACGTTTCTGAAGAATTTTAACAGTTTTCTTGTATCTACGAACGCCAGAATGCATAAAATTGACCTAAACGTCTCCTTTTCCTATTCTGAGTCGATTCTGCATGCTTTAAGTGTGTTTGGTGGCTCAGAACCATCAAAAAACGTTGAAATATAGTTCAAATTCAATAAAAATCGACAAAAATACAGTTTCTAGCTAAAATTTGATGGTTTCGTTGCACTTTCCGAGCCCGTAGGGTATCTGATTGGCTTAAAAGTACAAGAAAACACTTCAAAAGTGACGTTTCTGAAGAATTTTAACAGTTTTCTTGTATCTACGAACGCCAGAATGCATAAAATTGACCTAAACGTCTCCTTTTCCTATTCTGAGTCGATTCTGCATGCTTTAAGTGTGTTTGGTGGCTCAGAACCATCAAAAAACGTTGAAATATAGTTCAAATTCAATAAAAATCGACAAAAATACAGTTTCTAGCTAAAATTTGATGGTTTCGTTGCACTTTCCGAGCCCGTAGGGTATCTGATTGGCTTAAAAGTACAAGAAAACACTTCAAAAGTGACGTTTCTGAAGAATTTTAACAGTTTTCTTGTATCTACGAACGCCAGAATGCATAAAATTGACCTAAACGTCTCCTTTTCCTATTCTGAGTCGATTCTGCATGCTTTAAGTGTGTTTGGTGGCTCAGAACCATCAAAAAACGTTGAAATATAGTTCAAATTCAATAAAAATCGACAAAAATACAGTTTCTAGCTAAAATTTGATGGTTTCGTTGCACTTTCCGAGCCCGTAGGGTATCTGATTGGCTTAAAAGTACAAGAAAACACTTCAAAAGTGACGTTTCTGAAGAATTTTAACAGTTTTCTTGTATCTACGAACGCCAGAATGCATAAAATTGACCTAAACGTCTCCTTTTCCTATTCTGAGTCGATTCTGCATGCTTTAAGTGTGTTTGGTGGCTCAGAACCATCAAAAAACGTTGAAATATAGTTCAAATTCAAAAAAAATCGACAAAAATACAGTTTCTAGCTAAAATTTGATGGTTTCGTTGCACTTTCCGAGCCCGTAGGGTATCTGATTGGCTTAAAAGTACAAGAAAACACTTCAAAAGTGACGTTTCTGAAGAATTTTAACAGTTTTCTTGTATCTACGAACGCCAGAATGCATAAAATTGACCTAAACGTCTCCTTTTCCTATTCTGAGTCGATTCTGCATGCTTTAAGTGTGTTTGGTGGCTCAGAACCATCAAAAAACGTTGAAATATAGTTCAAATTCAATAAAAATCGACAAAAATACAGTTTCTAGCTAAAATTTGATGGTTTCGTTGCACTTTCCGAGCCCGTAGGGTATCTGATTGGCTTAAAAGTACAAGAAAACACTTCAAAAGTGACGTTTCTGAAGAATTTTAACAGTTTTCTTGTATCTACGAACGCCAGAATGCATAAAATTGACCTAAACGTCTCCTTTTCCTATTCTGAGTCGATTCTGCATGCTTTAAGTGTGTTTGGTGGCTCAGAACCATCAAAAAACGTTGAAATATAGTTCAAATTCAATAAAAATCGACAAAAATACAGTTTCTAGCTAAAATTTGATGGTTTCGTTGCACTTTCCGAGCCCGTAGGGTATCTGATTGGCTTAAAAGTACAAGAAAACACTTCAAAAGGTGACGTTTCTGAAGAATTTTAACAGTTTTCTTGTATCTACGAACGCCAGAATGCATAAAATTGACCTAAACGTCTCCTTTTCCTATTCTGAGTCGATTCTGCATGCTTTAAGTGTGTTTGGTGGCTCAGAACCATCAAAAAACGTTGAAATATAGTTCAAATTCAATAAAAATCGACAAAAATACAGTTTCTAGCTAAAATTTGATGGTTTCGTTGCACTTTCCGAGCCCGTAGGGTATCTGATTGGCTTAAAAGTACAAGAAAACACTTCAAAAGTGACGTTTCTGAAGAATTTTAACAGTTTTCTTGTATCTACGAACGCCAGAATGCATAAAATTGACCTAAACGTCTCCTTTTCCTATTCTGAGTCGATTCTGCATGCTTTAAGTGTGTTTGGTGGCTCAGAACCATCAAAAAACGTTGAAATATAGTTCAAATTCAATAAAAATCGACAAAAATACAGTTTCTAGCTAAAATTTGATGGTTTCGTTGCACTTTCCGAGCCCGTAGGGTATCTGATTGGCTTAAAAGTACAAGAAAACACTTCAAAAGTGACGTTTCTGAAGAATTTTAACAGTTTTCTTGTATCTACGAACGCCAGAATGCATAAAATTGACCTAAACGTCTCCTTTTCCTATTCTGAGTCGATTCTGCATGCTTTAAGTGTGTTTGGTGGCTCAGAACCATCAAAAAACGTTGAAATATAGTTCAAATTCAATAAAAATCGACAAAAATACAGTTTCTAGCTAAAATTTGATGGTTTCGTTGCACTTTCCGAGCCCGTAGGGTATCTGATTGGCTTAAAAGTACAAGAAAACACTTCAAAAGTGACGTTTCTGAAGAATTTTAACAGTTTTCTTGTATCTACGAACGCCAGAATGCATAAAATTGACCTAAACGTCTCCTTTTCCTATTCTGAGTCGATTCTGCATGCTTTAAGTGTGTTTGGTGGCTCAGAACCATCAAAAAACTTTGAAATATAGTTCAAATTCAATAAAAATCGACAAAAATACAGTTTCTAGCTAAAATTTGATGGTTTCGTTGCACTTTCCGAGCCCGTAGGGTATCTGATTGGCTTAAAAGTACAAGAAAACACTTCAAAAGTGACGTTTCTGAAGAATTTTAACAGTTTTCTTGTATCTACGAACGCCAGAATGCATAAAATTGACCTAAACGTCTCCTTTTCCTATTCTGAGTCGATTCTGCATGCTTTAAGTGTGTTTGGTGGCTCAGAACCATCAAAAAACGTTGAAATATAGTTCAAATTCAATAAAAATCGACAAAAATACAGTTTCTAGCTAAAATTTGATGGTTTCGTTGCACTTTCCGAGCCCGTAGGGTATCTGATTGGCTTAAAAGTACAAGAAAACACTTCAAAAGTGACGTTTCTGAAGAATTTTAACAGTTTTCTTGTATCTACGAACGCCAGAATGCATAAAATTGACCTAAACGTCTCCTTTTCCTATTCTGAGTCGATTCTGCATGCTTTAAGTGTGTTTGGTGGCTCAGAACCATCAAAAAACGTTGAAATATAGTTCAAATTCAATAAAAATCGACAAAAATACAGTTTCTAGCTAAAATTTGATGGTTTCGTTGCACTTTCCGAGCCCGTAGGGTATCTGATTGGCTTAAAAGTACAAGAAAACACTTCAAAAGTGACGTTTCTGAAGAATTTTAACAGTTTTCTTGTATCTACGAACGCCAGAATGCATAAAATTGACCTAAACGTCTCCTTTTCCTATTCTGAGTCGATTCTGCATGCTTTAAGTGTGTTTGGTGGCTCAGAACCATCAAAAAACGTTGAAATATAGTTCAAATTCAATAAAAATCGACAAAAATACAGTTTCTAGCTAAAATTTGATGGTTTCGTTGCACTTTCCGAGCCCGTAGGGTATCTGATTGGCTTAAAAGTACAAGAAAACACTTCAAAAGTGACGTTTCTGAAGAATTTTAACAGTTTTCTTGTATCTACGAACGCCAGAATGCATAAAATTGACCTAAACGTCTCCTTTTCCTATTCTGAGTCGATTCTGCATGCTTTAAGTGTGTTTGGTGGCTCAGAACCATCAAAAAACGTTGAAATATAGTTCAAATTCAATAAAAATCGACAAAAATACAGTTTCTAGCTAAAATTTGATGGTTTCGTTGCACTTTCCGAGCCCGTAGGGTATCTGATTGGGCTTCTTAAAAGTACAAGAAAACACTTCAAAAGTGACGTTTCTGAAGAATTTTAACAGTTTTCTTGTATCTACGAACGCCAGAATGCATAAAATTGACCTAAACGTCTCCTTTTCCTATTCTGAGTCGATTCTGCATGCTTTAAGTGTGTTTGGTGGCTCAGAACCATCAAAAAACGTTGAAATATAGTTCAAATTCAATAAAAATCGACAAAAATACAGTTTCTAGCTAAAATTTGATGGTTTCGTTGCACTTTCCGAGCCCGTAGGGTATCTGATTGGCT
>NW_026972553.1:0-123756 GCF_036711695.1 Zophobas morio
ATTAATTGACAATTAAGGTCTTCAATCGATCTGTAAAATAGGTACGAGCTTTAACGGTAGTATTTTGATGTGCGCGCCTTCTCCTGCACGCAGCTTCTCTCATTCTTACTTTCTTTTCTGGTGAGGAAAAAAAATTGGTTCCATCTCCTTTATTAGGCTGCTATCACCTCGATGTAGGCGACAGACATCATTTAAAGTCCTTTCCAAGGAAGCGGTATAGGTTGGCCTAACATTGGGGGGGCTAAGCAACTCTGTCTTAGTGGTTGCATTTGAGCGTAGCTCTCACTTTAAATTCTAACTTGCTGGCTTTCGTTTAATGATGTAACTCTTTAGCAGAGCAAGTATTTATGAAAAATGTTTCTGGGGTTATCGTAAACACGAAAAAAGTTAATGCCTACATTTCAAGGTGTCGCACATAAATATATTAATCCTTGAGGCTTCCCCTGAATTACGTGTCCAGGACTGTTAAAAGGTTGCCATTCGCAGGTGAAGAACATTTGGGACATAGTCTAATCTTGTCTTTGGTTATGTCACCCACTACTATTTGGCAATGCTACGGCGGATGTTCCATTAAGTTCTCTGGGTTGTGTACCTACTATTGGCAAAGTATGCATAGTATCCTATTTAATAACTGACCTCTCTTATAACAACCCCAACCGGTGAACAGTAAATATGGTAACTGCTTAGTTCAAGCTCTGATCTCAAGGTCAACTTGAGTTGTGAGAAGCCATAAGATTCTTTAAGATTAGATCGAAAGATCTGCTTTATATATTGGCAAAAACTCTTGTGCGCTTGAGTTTATTAGCAGGTGCTATCTTCCCTCTGATGCTAGAGGCAACATGTACTTCAATTCGGGCTGGCGCCTTTATAAGTATTTATTAGTGAGGTAAATAACCTTGAGTTTGAGCAGCCCTTTGTACATTGGCTTGTTCTGTACTCTATTTTAATAGGTAATCAAGCAGAGCCTGTTGTCCCCTTGCTGAGATGTGGGCGAGACTTACTAGTACAGGAAAAATAAGTTCAATGTTACTTTCGATTCCTCAAAAAAACTGCCATGTAATCGAGGCATTGTCTTTATAAAAGCTCTACGGCTCAAAAAATCAGTTTTCTCCTCTTTATTGCAAAATATTTATAGGAGCTACTGTTAAATTATTCATTATACGCTGAAAGTTAGAACTGAAAAAATTAAAAAACGTTTGAGCTAAGTTTTCTAAAAAAAGGTTTTAAGAAACAAGTTAAAATAATTAATTTATGAGGTAAATTTTTAAACTAATTTCTCTTTTATTAAACGTTTACTTCGACTCCTGCTATTATAAGCATTTTTGCATTATAAAATTAACCATGAATAAGTGTAATTGTCGCTTTTCGAAAAAAAAAGGGGGTTCACAAATAGTAAACGTTTAAGTAACTGGCACTATTGATAAGTTCTAAGTTACCTCTTTATTTTTAGTATTACGTGAAGGTAGTGACCTTCGGTAAAAACTGTTCCCTTTTATTTAAAAATTTAAATATTTTGTTAAGTTCGACACAGCGGGGGCTTCCACCATGTTAAGTATAATTTAATTTTACTTGTGCCTTTAAGTATTTGATTAATTCATGTTATATATTTGGACCCCATTATTATTAGTATACTAGATCCTAAAACCTTTAACCCACAGATATACTGATATGGAAGATCAGTTATTAAAACAAAAAAAGCGAGGTAAAGATATATAAGGTAGAAGTAATTAGTGAGAAAATAGAGAAAAGGATGTATCTAAGTGTTTAAGTAGCCTATAGAATTCTATAATAGATTTTGAAGTCTAAACTGAGCTGTTAACAGTAAAAAGTAGCATAAAAAGCATTCATACAAAATATTCTGGATAGCTTAAATCTCTTTAGTGTATATATATTTTAAATAAATTAAGCGATGGAATCATCATTAAGTATAAAATATATTGGTCAACTTGTATCTTAAATATCCTAGGCAGGTAAGGATTATATAGATTAAAGAAAATATTATTTAAAAAAAAATAGACCTTTGTGTATTAACTGAAAATCAGTTTGTTAGCGTTCAAACGTACTATTATAGTGAAAGAAGCTTTAAAAAAAGGTTATTTAAATGGGTAGTTTGTTGCGAACTTCCATATGGGTTGGCTGTTCATCAGGAAATCAAGAATGAACAAATATGATAAGAAAACTAGTGAGAATTGAAAGTCGTGAGCACCGTGAAAAAAAATTGGAACATAGAGTAGTAAAATGGTGACAACTAAACTAAAATAGAATGAAATGCAAGAAATAAAGGAGAACAAAAGTCGTTATAAGATGTAAAAGTAAAATGGTGACATCTAAACTAAAAGAGAGTGAAATGCAAGCAGTAAAAGAGAACAAAAGTCGTTATAAGCTGTAAAAAGGGAGCTCTCCATTCAAAAACTATGAGCTAATTCTCACTCGTGAGGGTCTTTAACGCATTGGTTTTTATCTTAATTTGAGGAGTTGTGCTAATAAATAAGTTACCTCTGGTTATTAACGTACCAACGTTTGATTTTTTTTCTTTCTTATCGCCCAAAATCAGTAAACGGTTAATAAACCTACTCTTGCTTCCTTAGTTTATTTCTTATTTTAAATGCACTTGAGTTGTCAATTTAAAGAATATTTTAATTAAAAAATGCTTTTAAAATTTACAATAATTAACTTATCAAGCTAATAATTTTGAGTACTAGGTAATGAAAAATGAGGAATTTCCTAAATTTTAAAACTCCATTATAGAGAACTAAAGTTATTTTTGTTTTAAATATTTTATCATTGCTCGTGGAAGTTCCCATTATATCGTCATCAGGAAATGCTCAATGCCCTTAGGAGGCCTTCAGAAAGGTTTCCATATTATCTTCTTCTAGTTAACCTTGTAAGTATCCTTTTTTTAAAGCTTTTCGAAAAAGGGTATTTCTTTTAACGTAAGCGATAATATTATTAGTTATCTGCAAATTTTAAATCACCTTATTTATGCAAGGTAACTAATTCTTTTCAACCACCAAGAAAATCTTTCGAAATGAATATACGTCACGCAAATATTTCATACGGCAATCATGAAAATACCTCTCTTTGCAAAAATTTGATATTTACTAAGGTGATATGTAACAGATTAAATTCGTATAGTTATCATACCGGGATCGAGAGTTGGCGTCGTAGCTCAGCGGTTAAGAGCAATGATACGCATACTCAAGGCCGCGGTTTCCTTTCCCACCGAACACAACTCTCTTTTTCGGTCTTTAATGGTAGTGTATTTAACCTCGCCCTCATAAATCCTAATAATATGCAGCTTCCACATTTCCAGACTTTTTAGCTATCTCGTAGTATTTACCTAAATCTTTAAAAAAAGTATTGAGAAAAAGCTTTATATCCTATGTCTTCAGATGAAACTTTAATAATCTTTTTTTAAAAAATATTTAAAAGCTTTTTCAGCTTCATAGTGATTGTAGTAAAAAGTATTTACTTTCATACATCAAATATTTAGGAAAGTTCTGAAAGTTCTCCCAGAAGTTCACTAACATCTGAATTTTAAATAAAAAAATATTAAATTTTATCACTTTTAACTTTGAAATGTGCTAACTTTTGGTAATACTAGTATTTTATAAAATTTCTTCCAATTTATTATTTAAATAAAAAACTCAAAATTTGTAGAGAAGTTAAAACTAAGTTTAAAGATTGCGTAAACTAATGCCAAAGCAGTATTAGCTTTAAAACTAAACCTGAAATATTGTTTAAAAGAATGTAAGAGTAAAAACTGAAACCGTACTAGACTTAGCCCGTTACTTCGATGTTCAGTAGGAAACACAATGTTTCGGCCATAATCTACGCCATTCTTAAACAAAAAATTAACATTAATTTGTATATTTTATACCCTTAAGTATGTTAACTCACAAACTAAGTTCATGGGCGTTTAGTGCTTTACATATCATTTATAAGTACGAAAAATATACTTTCTAATGCATTTCTTGAAAATCTTAGAGCCCGGTTCAAGGTTTGGCGTAATATGATAGCAATCTTAATAATTAGACGCATATAAGCTTTGTATGTGCGACTGTTTATAAAGCCAGAACCTTAATAGACATTTTAGGGTTGTATAAAAGTTAGTCAAGAGTAGTAAAATCTAAATTAATAAATTCGCCTGCTCTCTTTTTAACGTCTATACTTAACCGTGATAATTTTAATAATAAGCTAACAATTAGAAAAAGTTTATATAAAAAGTTGTAATAAAAACTAGAAAGAGATCTTTAAGTCATGATATTTATTTCTTTGTTGCACTCTTAAAAATTAAAGTTTCAGTGTAATAAAGTTTAAGCAAGTTATTTTATTGTACATTAAGTGAATTAGTCATAAAAATTCCAGTTTCTGTTAGTTAACAATAGAGGTTACAATAATAGTAATATAAAGTTATACCTGTGTGGATGAAAAATATAAAAAAGAATCTTATTAATATTGCTACCCTTAGTTTTGTATCTTTTTTTTTTTTTTTGAATAAATAAAAAGTACTAAACCTGACTAAAAGCCGCTCTTGCCGATTCTTCTGGGAAGGAAGGGTCCCTGTTTCAATTCCTGGCTTTCCAACTTCATAAAAACCACGTCCATAGTAAGAATTAGTGGAAACACACTTTAGTAAGATTCATAGGTATAACTATAACCAAAAAAGTACTCATAACGTCAACGTGGGCTAAAGGCAGGGTGAGCAAACTACCACAAATATCCAAAGTAACCAGAATAAAAAATTGCTTTTTTAAAACAGATCTAAGATGGGGTAAACCTTGGTGTTTATGGTTTCTCTCTTACAACAGTATGAAATATGAGAATTGTAACAATTAATTCTGGTATAAACAAGCAGGCATTAGCTGGGTATGTACTTTCCACGTTCTTTCGTTGTCGAGAGTTCTATTGAGGTATCGAAAACACCCGATGTAAATTCGACATCCAAAAAAAAATGCTAGGAAAGCTCCAATCAGCGTTGGTTTTAAGAACGCAAGAATGGTGATTCTAACAGTAAAATTAGTTAAGTAGGTTAAATTTTTTATAACTGAGGTACTATTAATTTGGTATTTCAAAAAATGCAATCGCTTAAGGCTTATACTATAGGAAAAGGTATTAGAAAGATGCGCGAACCTGGTGCAAGAAAACAAGCCAACTTGATATAGTTGCAGCCTATTAATAAAAAATGAAAAATCGCCCAAAAAGGTTCGGAAGCTATAACTGAGATGTAGAGCGAGTGTTTTGGCTTCTTAAAAACTTCATTTCCAATTTTTTGGCTCGTAACTACGTTTTCAATGGAGGACAAGGTAACAGCAATGAACCCTAATAAAAGAAGCTAAAGATAAAGAGGCGCATATAAAGTAGCTAAAAAAATTATCTATGAAAGATACCACTTATTGTCGCAACGAAGAGTGTGCTCCAGTAAGCTCCTTGTCGCATCAATTATAGTAAAATTACTAAAAAATGAGAATTTTCAGCAACACCCTTAAAAATATTTTCGAAAAGAGACTATTCCAAGCCAGCGGACTGTTACTAGATGATTGAACTTCTTCAACTATTAATGCTCGTCTAATAAATAATGGTTGTGCAATTTCATTTATGTAAATTATATGGCTTCTAAAATTTTTATTTCTATTCAAAAATTGCTTGGAAATTATTGCCAGTTTTAATAAAATAGTAAAAGTTAATTTAATTTCGTTGTTTATAGGTTAATATATTTTAAAAAGTTATAAAAATAAGTTTAGTTCTATATAGATCCCCTATAAAAGTAAGGTTAGTACGTAGTAGTAAATTAATTATATTTGTAAATGGTTATTTAAATTATAATCGGTTGAATGTCATATAGAAGTTTTGTATAACCTGTAATAAAAATCAGTAAAAAAAAAAAGGCGTTTTTATAGTTAAATAATTAACAAATTATTAACTTTTATTTGTAAAAAAAGTTGCTTTAAATTGCTACTTCTAGACTTTTTATAAAAAATGCTATTGGAAAATAACAATAACGAATCTTATTCCTATACCTCTTTCTCTTATATAATATTATAAAAATTAAAGTATACTTTTAATAACTAACAAAAATAAAAGCATAATAAATAAATAGGTATTTAAAAGACATATTTAAAAGAAAACATTTATTCTATTAATTCTGTTTCTACTCTAGACCCAAAAGGTAATAATATCAAATTTTATGGTTGCTTCTGTATCCTATAATTATGAACACCCTTGTTAATGTATCCCGTAAAACAAGGTAAAGTGGCTTTAGTTTATAAACGGCACGCTTTATAAAGATTCGTGCACCTAAAAAATTGTAAAAAAATTAATATTTAAGGAAATTAAGTAGCTTAATGGCGAAATGCAATCGGAGAATTATTGTCGAAAATATTATATGAACTGTTGAAACCTGCACTTTAGTTGTAGGACATAAAACTATGTTAGTGCTCATGGTTGGTATACTATCTAAAAAATAAAAAACCTCTAATACCTAAACAGAAAATACTTTGCATTAAATCTTTTGAATAATTAGTTTTAATCGTATCTAAAATTTCTTTTTTAAATATTAAAATTTTAAAACAAGGTTAAATAAAACATTAACAGTCAAAATACCTTTTCACCAATTTTAACGTACTTCTTAAGAGTGCTAGCATAGTAATTTTTTAGTTTTCTAATATAATTAGCTCTATCAACTTATATTGTCTTTTTCTTGTAATAAGGTAAGGAGGTCTTGAGATACTAATTATTTACTACATTATAGAGTAGTTACAGCTTTACATTCCATAATAACATTAGTGTTACTAAAAATCAAATAAGTAGAAAAAAGGATTCATTGGCTTAATTAAAAGCGTAAAGTTTATATTGACGGGTAAAAAACGAAAACTGTTAACATCTTTAATAATGAGACTTACTTAATCTAAGCAAAGTTATTTTTTATTTTTTTTTTACTATTTTATCAGGAAATTGTAATATTATTACTAATAAATTTTGAGTAATATTGTTAGTTTAGAAGCACGTGAGTTTGAATATTTTTCTCTTACAACAATCCAATCCAAGTTAATAAGATTTAAAGCGTGAGCGTCACTCGTAATAATGATGATGAAAAATGTATACGTCAACAAATTCTACTGCTAAAAAAAACTTTTTTAATTTTTTATTAAATAACAATATAGTCAAGATTCGGCTGGTACTGGAAAGCCCCTTTTTATATGATATTTTTTTAATTAAGGAAAAAGTTTTAAACTTCGAAGAAGAGAAGTAATTTCCTAGTTTAAGACTTTTCTTAATTTCCTGTAAAAAGTAGTGGGGCACTGGGCTTCCTTTAGTTATTAGACTTTTTAATAACACTTAAGCCATGTTTCGGCACCCTTAAATTATAATTTCTTATTGATAGTTAACTTTTTTTTCTGAGCTTTCTTACTTAATAAAATTTAAAACGTATTATAATCAAAACATTAAATATACGAAGTATTAATAGTGAATAATTACGTTCCATCGAATTTTAAAATCATGAAGTCTAGACTATGAGAGACGGATGGAAGACTGCATCTTTAATTTTAAGGACATACTATCCTTATAATTTTTTCTTTTGAGGAAAAAAAGGTGTTGTTCAAGAACACTTTGTATATAAATTAAGGAGTCGCTGTGCTTAAAATATTATAATCGCGAGATATATTATTTTGTAACTTTGTAGAGACTCTTAAAGTGGTGTCATAAAATATACATACTTCATCTTTCTACACACCACTATGTTAATTATACGATCAGTTGCTCATTTTCATCTTGCATTTGATAATCGCTATCTCATGTTACTTAACGATAAGTCCATTATTTTTAATTCCTGCACATAAAATTTTAATTCGTGGTCCCTAATAACTACATTGTGTGTGCTATCGACATTTTAACAAAAGTTCACTTATAGTATACAATAATCTTGATAGTCCTTACTGAGCTGTCGAAAAGTAGAGTCCCAGGCAAGTTTTTTAAGGCTTTTTATTTAAATTGTTATCTAGCACTTACTATTACATGCACATAGCCGAATTTAAGATTCTTGGCTAAAATTTGACAGCAATGTTTTATTTAGCTATCTAAAACTTTCCTGCTGTGAATTTACTTTTAGCAGTGCATTGTAGTATAGGATCTTTTTTATCTACCCCCGTACTTAACTTTTAAGTTTTTAATTCTATAGTTTAAGTCAAAAAAGTGTACAGCTTGCTGAGTTTTTTAAACTTCTGTTTTTTCGAATCTTAGCTGAATTTTAAAAATTAAAAAAAAATAATTTATTTAGCTTGCCTTAAGTACACCAATTTAGCATTAACTTTATTCTTATCTGGAATCTTATTACGAAGTACTACCCATATAACATATATATTAAATTCTTTACTGACAACGAAGCAGGCAAAAACAATTGCGACGCATCTTGCAAGACTGTGACGCGTTAACATAGCGTTCTACTCCGGAAAACATGAAGTTCAGCGGGATAATGACACAATAACACAAATCAAACCCAAAATAAGGCTGATATACTCACAAAACCACTATCCTAACTAAAACACGAGGAATCACTAAATGATATTATAATCTAAGCATAACACTTAACGAAAAAGATAACTATACAAAGTTCTTTCAAGACCATATTACTTATTTTGCGTATCATTTTAGTTTTAAGTAGTTTTTGCTAGTTGTGGATTGGTTACGTCTCATACATTCCACTCAAAGTCATATAATTCAAAGCATACCGACAATTTAAAGTCTTGTTGCTTTACCCTAAAGTCCATAATACAGTATAAAAATTGAGAATAATAATGGGTACTTAACTAAAGTGTTGCTAGCTATTAGTGATAATTACAAATGGTTTAGGACTCATTATTTTAAGAAGAATAAGAAATCTACTTAGCTTTAGAAAAAGTAGACAAATTTTTAAATATATATATAGGTTTTTTTAACCCTGGAAAGCGGAAGCTAACTAAATACCCCTAATATGTGTTTGTAACGATATTATAAGCAGAGGTACTATCCTAAACTAAAAAAAAAGATCCAAATTGCTTACTGTTTTTGAATATTGCTCTAAAATTAAGCTGAAGAAAACATAGAAAGCTACTCAAGGTAGGAACCCAAATGCGACCCCTTATTCATTCGTGCATTTTTTTTCTAAAAAATTAATCTTTTTACTACTTAAATCTATGCATAACAATATTTATTCTACATCTTGTTAACTTCTTAAGCCAACTGCGCTCAGAAAGCATAGTCCGCGAAGTTCAAGCTCAATTAAATATGTTCCAATTTTTCAAAATGTATGTAGATATAATATGTTCTAAACCTACATCTTGTATAAAAATAACTGAAAAACTTGGTGTAATCAAATTTTACAAAAGCGAGGACAAGAAGTTAATGGTAATTCTTACTTTTTATCGTTCTACTTTGGTAGAACCTTTAATTAGCTAAGATGTCTAAGCTTTACGACTAAAAAGCTGACATACTGATGCTCAAATTTATATTTAATCAAGGTTTTGTAACATAATTTTAAAAATAAAAATTAATATAATAAACATAATGAAACCATCATCAAGCAAAGCGACCATAATCAGAACCAAACGTGTTCTCTTCAGAGCAATAGATGATGAGTTAGCAATCCAGAGTAATTCACTTTAGTGTACTTAAGATATTTTCGAATACAAATTTTTTTTTACAGTGCGCAATACCCCTGTTAAATAACTGTAAGTGTAATATTTTTTAAAAAGTTTCATTCGTTTCTTTCCTCACTTTAATATTCGGGGCTAAAAAGTGTACACAAAAGTGAGCAACGGTTATATATATATAATTTTAAAATTAGTCAATTTATATACCTTTACAAGAGATTATTTAATAACAGATTTGATTTGTTTATCAGATGTTTTGTAGACATGCTGTTATTGATTTGCTAATTAAAATTTATATCCGCGTCTTCCTTTAAAAATTTCTTCGTAGTTTATTTTGTTTTTATTTTGTTTAATATTTGTTGTTGTTTATTAAGCATTTGTATACCGTTTTCTTGTCATTTTTGTTTGTTTAAAATAAATCAGTATTATTGATTGATTTGCTTGTTATATTTTACGTGTTTTTCTTGTCTTCCTTATATATTCTCAATCTTATATATTTTGTTTATGGAAATTTTAATTGGTTTAAATGCGTTATATTTTTAAAAGTACTTTTTTTGTTAGTTAAATTAATCTTCTTGTATAATTCCCCTGCCCTAAATTCCAGTGACTATCACCGTCTTGCCCTTTTTCTCTCTGTTGGTAAGAGCGGCAAAGAAACAAAATTGAAGACCAGGAAAAAGTTCAAGTATTCTTAAAAAAATACATTGGGAAAAATTCTTTTATTTCTAATTATTAACCATAAAAAGAAGTACAACTGATCTAGTTAAAGGAAGAAGTTGACTGTGCTCTCAAGAATGTCAAGTAGTGTAATAATAACTTTGCTTATGTCGTGTGCCTAAGGTTTTGATATAGTGAGTGATTCAAAGACCAAAAGCGATAGAGTAATTTCTTTTTTTAAGCGTTGCCAAATTAAGTATATATCGTTATCGTGTAGGCAATGACCTGATTCTGTCATTAACCGCATTAGCTCTTATTAGTTTTCCTAGTACGCACATAATGGCTATATTTTACCTTTACTAGACATGTGATATAACGCACTTAAAGATATCTCTTCTACAAAGATGGCTGATCGTTGTGTAAAAGAATAACAATTAATAGATGAGTGACCGAATACAACTTTACTAAATATAAGACAAGTGAAATGGAACAAATAAAGTATAAAAAGAAAAGACATGGCTAACTAGCCTTGTCTACTAATCGAAGCTAATAGGGCTCGTTATGTAGGAAGAAAACTAGGTATTATATATAAATCCGCAAGCTTTTTAAGTCTTTCAAGCTCATGTGTAAAGAATTATTATCTTTTTTTACGCAAGGATTTGTTTGCAACTCCGACATATACAATTTTTCCTTTTTGTTAACCTTATATAAGCATTCCTCCTAAATTTTTTTATTATTTTGACTCGAACAAATTCCTGTTTTAATAAAAGCTAATTTGCGACTCTACATGCTATTTAAGATAATCTCTTGAAATCTTTAGAAAAAATTATTTCGGCCTCCTGTTCATATTTTAGCCATTTGGTTATTATTGAATACACAAGCTTACTTTTCAATCAACAATTTCCTGTTGGAAGTTGAATATATATATTACGCCATGTAATAACTAAGCCAAAATATACGTTTTTTACCACTTAACCCATGTTTCCCAAAATATGAGATGCTGTAGGTAATAAAGTAATATCTATAACCTCCTGCAAATCTATAATTTCCAGTGAACTGGTATTTTCTGTAACAAATCGAATAGTTGTTACTTCAATGAAGTTGGAAGGAGGTTGTACAACCAATAAAGGAAGGTGAATAAGAAATAACATATTTATAACTTATAATCGTAAAGTGATAAAAACAGAGCTATTTAAAAACAAGAGGCCATAATTGACTTCAAACAATTAAATGAAAATCTAACTTGTTTGTAGCCGACCAAGGGCAGATATACGCGTGAATAGAGGTAAAAAAATAGTTAACGAGAGCAATCACGGGCTTAAAAATATGAATGTCTAGGGCCAAGTGTTTTACATTCCCCCCCCCTTCTTTAATTATCTTTGTGGCAAATATTACAAATTAAGCTTTAATTCCCATGACAAAATTTATGGACGAGATTACGGCACAGTTCCGGTAAGCGGAAAGAATTATTATCTTCAAGCGCCTAGTCTTAAAAGCTCGTCTAACTTTGGTATTTTTCTGCGTAGCATGTTATGCAGTCATGAAGAAGTTTTATACGATTGCTTATTTTGACGGGGTGGGCCGATTGTCTAGAGGAACGCTCCAAAAAATTAAAAAATGAGGCCCTTATGTTCTTCTATCTCATATTCGATAGGTTTTCATTTCTTTATTGCCACCTGGATAGAGTATTTCGGTCATAAACTGCAAAAAGTTTCTATACAGTTTAATACGCGATATTCGTTGGGATTTACGGAAGCAGTTGACCCTACTTTATTCACTAGTAGTGAAGACTGTTTTCTACCGCCAAATTTTCTAGATATCTTCAATAAGTAACGTAAAATACATAATGAATTCTTAATTTTAGAATTGCAAGGCGGAAAGCAACTTTGCCAATTTATTCTGTTTCTTTAAAAGTGTAAAAATAACAACCCAATTATATAATTTATATGAAACAGCATAACGGTTACTATATATGGAACTGTCATGTAATACTGGGACATTAATCTAATGCAAATTAAAGGATAGAATTATTTCTCGGAAATAAATTTCTTTCCTGGAAATGGCTAATCCTGAATTGACGTATAAAAGGTAGTTTACAATTTGGAACCATAACAAGTTTTCGATAAATTTAGGGGTAAACCTGGTTGGCTAATTTACTATATGATAATTAATTTTGTCTGTATTTTAGCCAATTAGGGCTTTCGAAAAATTAGTTCAAGCTTACATTTGGTGCAGTAGAAAATGATGTGGCTGGAAACTTTGGCAATACCATAGTATGTCGTCATAATATTAGTACTGATATAATAAGTAGTTAGAAGTTAAAATGTTTGCTATACTGCTTATATAACCTTCAAGGTGAGATACACAAATTTCAAGAGCACTTCTCAGCTATTTAGAATAACCGCTAGGATTTAAGCAAAAAGTAGATGCAAAAAATTTAATGTACGGGCCTTCGTATCTTTAGTAACCTGTCCTTGATATAACACATGGGTAGTTGTACCTCGTTTTAAATTGTTCTCATAAAATATATAAATTTTTAAATGGTGTTATTATTAAAAAAGAGACAAAAAGAGGGAAAAAGAGGGTGCCTATCATTATTTCTATTAATATTATTATGTTCTGAGAAAAAGTATATAAAGTCAATACTATATTTTGGAGTTATTTATCTCTGATTATTACTAAAGTATCTATAAAAGTTTAAATATCATAACAACCCACCTCCCAGCAAAGTGCCACTTTTAGATCATACCAGTTTTAGTTTCTTATAAGTCTGCAGTTGTAATAGCTCACTGACAATTTTTTATTATAATCGTTCTATTCATGTATTTTAACATAAAGACAATTACATGGTAGTTCTTAGTGTTTTTTAACTGTAAGTTAAGATAAACATAATTTATTAAGTAAAATGCCCTGTTGCAATCAAGTAAGCTTCTGTGTTAAAGTAACGGCACAGTAAAGTACTTAGTCATTTAGAAGAAAATAGCTTGAAAATAGCTTAAAATGTATTTATACATCATCAAGGCTCCTTTAAGAAAATTAGTACTACTATCCATTTTTTTCTGGGCTCTAAAAGGTTATCCTCACCTTTAGTTTTCTGGTTTAATAATATCAGCTATATGTTACTTAGCTACTTTGAATGCTGTCAGACGAACATATGCGAGGCTTCTTAAAAGGCAACTATAATTTATAGTTGATTGTAACATAACAGTGCCTATAGGCAATTTCGTTTCTTCTTTAAGTATTCTGCACAACTTGAGGGCAGCATCACGCTTTTGGTTCATTAGCTCTATTCTAACAGTCTTTTTCAACGATACTTAACTCACACTCATTAAGTTCTCTCTCGGAACTAAGGCATCTAGCCTTATCTGCTAGGGACACACCCACTCGATGCTGCGTACTCAGAACAATCCTTCCGGTGGGAGAGACTTAGAACGACTCCAGGTTATATATAGGTGCTTGGCACATAAAATCCTTGGTTTAGGAAAAACTTCCGTCTTTAATTATTTATTACGTTTGGTCACTCTTCTGTTTATTCTTACCTTTTTTGGTTTCTTCAAATTTAAAAATTTTATACCTTAAAGTTTGTCCTTAGATATTCCAAGAATGACTTTTTGATTTACAGTTTCCTTTTTCATCAAAGTTTGCTTAAAATATCTGTAGATTATCTAAGTATTTACCCCTTTCTCAACACCTTGTCTGGCATAGTTGTAGAATGGTATAGATATGTGTGTTTTATTGATGCTATACTATCCACTCCTCCTTAGGCTCATAGTACTCCTCTAGGGGATATATGGCAAGCAAATTAATGGTAAGCGGTCTGCGCTCGACACCCCTGATGGTTCTGTAAAAGCCCTCAAATAAAAAATGTTATACGTATCACCCATACATAACAATAACATGCAAGGATTATTATAATGATCGCATCACTTCCCTCCTCGGCTTCACTTAGGCAAATAGTATATCTAAATTATTTAAAGTTTGAATATAGATTGAGAGCTCTCAGCATCCCTAAGAATAACCAGTAGGATAGGGTGAGGGGGGCTGGGGGAAGGGTTGAAACTGAAATTTAAGAAGTTTATTTTACCAAAAACTCCTCAATTGTTTGAAAATTGAATTGTGGAAGAGTACTAAAAATATTTATTTACTTATAGTCTTAAGTTTTTAAATAACGCTTTGCCTATATAACTTGTTACAGTTTTCTTAACTATTTTGTGGAAAACCTATTTTCCTAACTTTCTAATAAGCTCACTTTTGAGAAGCACTAGATAGCGCAAGGATTGCAAAAATCGCGATTTTCATAGTCACGGAGTTTGAGATGAGTTTTTATATCGGAAACTATCGCATTTACGTGTATACATTTAATCAAGCAGCTGCTAATTCTACTAGAGGACATAGTATTTTAGTATTTAAATTTACGAGTTGCGAAAAAAAAGATACAAAATTGAAATAGTTCTTATGCAGATCGTTTTAGTAAACACTAAAGTTTGCAAGATAAACGCTTTTATATTAATCTTAAAAAATTTCTAATAACCTCCAAAGGGTTGATTTAAAAAATTAGCCAGTTCTCAGGGTTATATGGTTGAAATAAGTTAAATTTTACTAATAAGATTAAAGAAAAGCCGAATTAAAGAATAATTCATTGTTAACGACAACGCTGAAAAATAAATAATTAGCCAAGAAAGTTATTTCTAAATGCCCTTTCCAGATCATTTAATATATTTTAATAAAGCAATCCGCAGTGCAAATTTTGAACATTCTAAATGAATTAAGCTTAACTTGTTCGTTAGTTTCTAATAAAGAATAAAAAGTATCATATATAATTAAAGCAGAGTCAGATTCTTTTATCAATGAAGTAAAAGTGCTATATAAAGTATCTGAAAAGCAATTCATTTAATTTTTAAAGTAATAAAAATATGAAAACAAATTTTAAAACTTATGATTATTATTAGAATTCTTCTGAAACGTGCTTTATCTGTGTGTTTGAAATATATATATATATATGAATAGCTTGACTTTATAAATTTATAGCAGTCCAAAAAAATTTATAACAATCTCACGAGCGGCACACTACAAACGTGTAAGTAGGAAGTTAATACATAAATAAATTTTAAGTTTTTAATAAAAATATATAGTTTAATATTAACAACGATTTAGTAACACCTAAATAGCTAATCATCTGCTTTTAATAATTAAGTAAAATAAAATTGCTTGCTAAAGTGCTTCAAAATCTTCCATCATCTTTAGGTAAAATAACATTTTCCTTTCTGCAAAATAACTTCAAAAAACTATTTACTAGATTACACGCTAACGACAAGTATAAAGATTACTTGTAAACAAAATTTTCAACCTCTGGACAATTCGAGCTTTCATCTTCATAAATATTTTAAATTTGAAGTATAGAATAAGTAAAATTTTTTGCTAAATAACAATTTACGTAACAATTTCGAAGCAAAATGACCTTCAGTTACTCTTTCTATAGACACTCGGTACAAAAGACATACTGCTTTAAAGAAGTAAAATTCCAAAGCTTCAAAGCTTTTTATGGCCGTTCTTAAAAAATTTTTACTCTATTAAATAAAAAATAATAATAAATAAAAATTTTTTAATTTCATATTTTACTGTTTTGTATTTTTTCTTATAATGGTCGAACATTCCGCAAGCTAATTTGTACACAGGAAAGGCTAGAACGCACCTGATTTTGAGTAAAGCCTTTAAAATATAGAACTAAAAAATTATTTTTACCTCTCCGAGATTGCCTTCAAAAACTCTAATATACGAGAAGAACATTTCAACTTTTTTTTAAAAAAAGTTAACTTTAGTAAGACTTATACAAAAGCACCAGAATTACGATGCTCTCCTCCGAAAGAAAGTCGCCGTTTTCCAGGTAAGCCCGAGAAAGATTCAGGCATGCGGCCACCAGAAAATAAAAACCGTCGACGAAGTAGCCAATGACAGGCTTATCAAAGACTTCTAATAAAGCAAGTGCCGAGTCAAATTCCGCCTTCGCGCTTAAATCTTTACAAGTGCTCTTAGCGAAGGCACGAAGGCACAGCAGCTGAAAGCGGTCACTCGCTGTTTCCGCCAAAAAATAAAAAGTTTCTCAAAACTTTTATGTTTTTGCGAAGAGTCTGTTATGAGTATACCCGTTTCTACTAACTTAAGGCCTTCTTCAGTAGCTTTTAGAGAATCGTTAATAACATTTTGACATAAGCACAGCATGGCGTCCATGGTATACGCTAAGGCTTCGATTTCAATGATTTATTAAATTTATAATACAAGTTATATTTTTCACAAGATAATTCTGATAAACTAAGGTATTATACTTGAGTTGTGCGATTGTTAGCGTACAATAAGTTAATAACAACACCCAGATTGCAAAAATAATTAAAGTTAGCGAAATAAATTTAAATAGTAGTATTTTTAATCTAATCTATACCAAATTTTAAAAAGATTAAATACTAAATATTAAGAAATCAGATAATAAAGGCGTATCTGCACCATAAGAACGATTCGTGACTGGAGTTGCCTTGAAGATCTCGGCAGAAGCAAAGGAACTCATTACTGTTTCCCCGCGTAGAAATAAAAGTTTGGCTTTGCAATAGAAAACTTCTCCGTACTCCAGAATGTCTTAAAGTTGGCAATAATTTTAATTTTCGTCAAATTTTTAAAATTTATATATAATAAATTTTTATTAATAAATTCTCGTAAATTGGGAATATTTGTAAACCACCTTTATTTTAATAAATGAATTATCTTAATGCGTTACTACCTTTTATTATAGAGCGCTTTAATTTAATAATAAAGTTTTACTTTTCTTCATGACCAATTAGTCTACTTTCTCTTCCTAAAAACCGCTAAAAATTACGTGCACTTTTGGTTGTGATGGTCAGAGCGCTTAGCAATCTCCAAGAAGAGGAGTAAGATTTAACACCTTTAGATATTTTTAATTCATAGTAAAAGTCGAGATCAATTAAGAAATTCATACACTCGAATAATAGCAATAAAAATAAAGTTGCTAAATTTATAGACCCGAATCTGTTTTGTCCTTAATAATGATATGCAAGTAAGCGCTAATGTGAAAGGTTACAGCCTCGCCTCGAATTTCATAGGTTTAGAGAATCTCATACTAATTATTCTTAGACATTTCTTTAACGCAGATGTTTTAAATTATTCTCTATGAATTTGATGGGGTCTAAGAATTCTAACTGCTCCTTGCAAAAATCTCTTTGAATAAAACTGAGAAAAGTTATATTAGGTTGAAATCGCTACCTTTTTTAAATGTATTAAATTGCTAAAATCTTATAAAAGATTTTGTAAGGCTGCAGTACTTTTAGTAATTATTAGTTTTTCTTATCGTAATGTAGCTAAATTTTTTTTTATTTTATATCGTAAAATAAAAATTAATAGATTTCTCAAACGTTTATGTATAAAAGCGTATTAAATTCTAGAGACAAATTACTAAGCAAACTAAAGGTTTTTATTCTACTTTTTCCCTACTAATTTGAAAGTAAGTAATATAATTAAATACGAAAGCATCTTTTAAAACGCTGGGATTGAAGGTAAAACCAATACATAAACAAAAAATAAATTATAAATATTATTCTTTAAAACAAAAAAATATTATAAGAGAATTAATAATAAATTAATTTTTCATTTAAAAATAAATCTTTTATTATTATTATTACTATTTTATAAAGTTGAATTAAAAAACTGTAAACATAATTTTCTTTAACTGTGTAACTTTTTATAACCAAATTACTACAAATCCAAAAATTTAATTATTTTTAATAAATAAAATGAACAAAGAAAATTAAAATTATACTTTTCATTATATAAAAATAGTTAAAACAATAATTATTTATATATAATATAATGAAGTAAAATTTAATAGTGGAAATAACAACTATTATAATACTTTTTTCAAGCATTGTTCGTTGCATTGTGCTTATCAAGTCTAGCGATTCGCTGATTTTTCCAAAAAAATAGTAACTGTACAGGCCAATGAGATGGATGGGATTCATATCCGGGTCTATGATTTGCTCGGATAACTTTTTCACAAGTTTATGGAAAAATTTTTCTTTTGTTCGTTTTCCCTTGTAATAATTTTAAAGATAATGATAGTAATAATAATAATAGTCATAATAATAATAATAATAATAATAATAATAATAATAATAATAATAATAATAATAATAATAATTAAACTTTAACGGAGGCCAGAATAAAGCCGAACCACGAAAAAGCGGTTAAATGAACTTGACAGACTTCAAAAGTCATCACCGTATTAACCAGTTGTATTCCCAATGCAAGCATTTGTCGTCCATTACCGTTTAAGACTAATTACAATAGTAATAATAATAATAATAATAATAATAATAATAATAATAATAATAATAATAATAATAATAATAATAATAATAATAATAATAATAATAATAATAAATATGATAATAAAGATAACGATAATAGATAACGATAATAATGATAATAATAATATTTCTAATTCAAACTTGTGATATTTTTATTCATAAATAATATTTATATATAGTTGTTATTATTTTTTATTATATTATTTTTAGTAATTATAATTAATTATAATTATATTTATATATTATTATTTTATTATATTATTAATTCAAATTTTATTATCATATATACTTTGTCTATTTTTATCTATAATACATATTATTTATACATGATAGGTACTTATAAATTTATTATTTTTATTCGTTATATTTATTATATTTTTTATAAGATGATAGTTTTCTTTTTATTATTATAAATTCATGGTACATTTATTATTTTTATAATAATTTTTTGTACATATTTAGTATTTAAACTAACTTTACTCAATAACAATAACAATGTTATTAATATATTACAGTGAATTTTTATTAGAGACTCCAAAGCCCGAGAAATTTCGTAACTTTCCTTGAGTAGTGGATACAATACCATTCTTTTTTCATATTCTTTATTGAATATTTATAAAAATAATATAAAAATAGCAATGAAAAAAGGGACCTGCCGTCGTCCTGAGAGCGGAAGGAGAGATAACAAAATTGGTTACAAGTTCCGATTCCTACGATTATTTAAGTTAACAATTTAGTTTTTTTGGTAAGAAATACATAAATAAACCAAATTAAAGTTATCAGGTGAGGATTTGCTTGTTTCCTTAAAGCGAAAAGGCGAAAATTTAGCAAATTGTGCCCTTGATGTCCGTTCCTCTTTAGAACCTTTTTTAATTGGTTAATTTACAATTATTCCGTTAGCTCAATAGGAGATTGTTAAAAAATCACCCAATAAACAAACTGAAGCCTCCAAATGTGTTTCAGCGTGGGTGTAACTTTCCAGGCCCATATACGCCATACCCATTATATATTCCCATGAGCTCGTGCTTTGGTAAAACCTTTTATTATTATTATTATTATTTTATTTTTATAATTATTATTATTTATTATGTTGGAGTTAAGATAAACCACGTACTCATACCATGTGGTACAAACATCACGTGTTTTCGTACATATGTCTTTACCACGTGTTTTATACTATGTGCTGTTACCACGTGTCGTAGTCGTGATTCTATGGTTCCCCGCATTATTATTTGATATTAATATATATTTTCAATTTAAAGTTATTTGTAGACTTTTTTTTGTGTTACTAGTAATATTAAAATATTTATACTGTATTTATTAATAGACTTTTTATGTAGCAATTTTTTTTTTTAAATTATATATAAATTGACGGATTGAAAATTGTATTAATTATATTATTTTTATTTACCCTTTTTTTGTGTATTTTTTCTTTATCTTTTTTATTGTTAGTTTTCAATTTTGTTTATTATTATATCAATTTTACTACTTTTCATGTAGAACTTTTATATAAAAATTTTAGTTTCCTTTTTTTTTAATTTAATTTATAATAGAAAATTTGCAGGATTTTAATACTCAGTATTTATATTCATTTATTTGTTACTAAACTTTTTATATTTTTTATTACTCTTAATATATTATTATTATTATTATTATTATTATTATTATTATTATTATTATTATTATTATTATTATTTATTAAATAAAAAGAGCATAACATCCAAGATAAAAAGTTTTTATGAGTCTCCAAAGCTTTGCTGGAAAGCTTTATAGCCTCCGAATAATTCTTTTCTGATAAGCAGTTTTCAGCGGCCTTTCCATAAAAAAATAGTATAAATGCATACAAAAAAAAAAAAGAGAACAATATATTTAGCCAATAGAAAATAAGAAAATCTCTATATTGTCAATCAGTGAACATAAAGGATATAAGGTAAAACCATTGTAAGGTAACTAACGGCTCTCGAGTATTGCTCATCGACTAGCAAATGCTCTGCAAGAAAAGCGTAGTGCGGTTCTAAATTGTGCGAGTATTTTTTTTCGTAGCTTTATAAAAGTAACAAGTCAATATTTTTATTAATATATAAAAGTAAATGCTACCAATAAATATAAAAAATTTATAAAAGTAAAGAGTTTTAGAGTAAATAGTAATAATAAATATAAAAAATTTTAAAAGTTATTAGTAAAACTTTTTTAAAAGGTTATAAGTAAATGATAATAAAATAAATAGTATAAAAAAGTAAATATTTTCCAAAAAATAAAAAAATTTATAATATAAAAAGTAATAATGTAAAAAATTTGTAAATAATTAATAAATATAACAAAAATAATTCATAAAGTTATAATATAAAAATTAAATATTATAAAACTATTATTGAATAAAGAACATATAGAATTAATAATAAATAAATATATACAGAAATAATTATAAATAAAGATAATAATAATAATAATATATAAAATATTAATATAAAACTATAAAAAATAAAAATATTGATCAATAAATATAAAATAATAAAATAATTAATTAAACATTTGTATAATAAGACGGTGAATTTCCTGTCGGTGCTGCTTTAGAAGTAAATTGTACGCCACTTCCTATAGAAAAGTATAATTTATTATAAATTTACATACTAAATTTCTTTTTTATAATTTTATTATTATGTTTAACTTTTTAATAATAAACTTTTATTATTATTAGTATGAATATTAGTATTAGTATTATTATGAATTCAACTTCTTAAACTTTAATAACAATATAAAGATATCACCTTAAAACTTTTATAATTTTTTATTTTAAAAACTTTTTTACTTTTCAAATAACTTATAATAAAGTTATTACGACAAAAAAAGTTTTTTTTACTTTTGTTTATACGTTAAAATATATTTAATAGTAAAAGTGAATACTTTTGTAAAAACCTTCAAACTTTATTAAAAGTTGTAAAAATATTTCGTTATTCATCTTTTTATTTTTTAATAAAAAAAGTCAAAAGTAAAAAATATAAATTTCATAATGTAAAGGGGTAAAATTATTAATATTTATATATACTTTTCTTAGGTATTTAAGGCTTTTAAAAAGTTAACAGTAATAAAAAGTAAAAGTTTTCAAATTTATATATAAACTTTTATAATATTATACTTCAATTATTATAAAATTGTATAAAGCTTTAAAAATTATATATATACTTTATTTTAGTATTTCATATGGTAAATATTACTAATAAGAAAAAGTAAATAAACATTAGAATTTTAATTTACAAAAATTTATATGAACTTAAACTTTATTAAATAAGTTAAGAAATAATTTTTTAATAAAAATAATAATAAACTTTTATAACTTATTATTTTTTTAAGCATTTATATAAAAATAATGTTAAGTTGACTGAAAAAAACTAAAAGATATTTAAGAAAAATATGAAGTTTATAATAATAGAAACTTCATATGGAATTTATGTAAAATAAATAAAAATATAATAATAAACTTTTATATAATTATTTTTAAATATATTAGAAATATAATATATTTATAAAAATAATAAAAAGTTTATGAATATAATATTATTATAACTTTTCTTATATTAAAGTAATAATAAAAATATTTTTCTAAATCGCAAAACTATAAAAAACTTTAAAACTAATAACAATTACTAAGAAAATTTATACAAAAAAAAACTTTATTATTAAGTTTATTTAGATACAAAACTTTGAAATATTTATATAAAAACATTTTTTTAAGAATATTAGAAATATTTATTGAAGTTTATAAAAGATTAAATATTATTTTTATTAAATATAAAAATAAGAAAGTCATTAATAAAACTTTAATAATTAATTTAAAAAAATAATTTTTTCAAAGTTATTAAAATTTTGTAGTAAAGTTAATAAAAAAATAAAAGTTTTGTATATATAAAAATACGAAAGTTATAAATGAAAACATTAAATAATTTTTAAATAAAAATATTTTTTTAAAAAGTTATAACGTTTTATAGTCAAGTTTATAGAAAATAAATATAAGTTTTTCAAAAATATATATTAACAAGTTATTAATACGTTGAATGACATTTCTATAAAAAGTATTTTTTTTTTTAATTATTAGAATTTTATGTAAAAGTATTTATATTTTAAATAAAAAATTTTTAAGACACAAACCCGAAGTTTTTCGTTCGTGAAAATAAAAAGGTCACGCTCCTCATCGTAAGTCAGTTCCACTTCATCAGCAACCATGCTAGTATATAATAATAATAATAATAATAATAATAATAATAATAATAATAATAATAATAATAATAATAATAATAATAATAATAATAATAATAATAATAATAATAATAATAATAATAATAATAATAATAATAATAATAATAATAGTAATAATGGTAATAATAATAGTAAAAATAATAATAATGATAATAATAATAATTAGTCAAATACGTAAAAATATTTCAACCAGTAAAAGGATTTTTATGACAGTGAGAAACTTGCTTACATAAAAAAGTATTAATAATTGCTGTTTAATAATTGAAATACAATTTAAATTAACGTGATTCAATAACAGCTTGCAAGGTTATAACTGGATGAGACTTAACCAGTAGAATTAAAAATACTAAACATTTAATAACATGCAACGGATTGTTTCACGTGATAGTTACTAATGAAGAAGCAATCATAATTTTTTTGACTAAAAATTCGCTTTACAATATTGTTCACTTTTTTAAAGAAAATAAAAAAACAGTTAAAAGAAAATATATTTTAACGCCGAAAAAACGTATATATTAAGAATATTTATTAATATTAATATTAATATTATTATTATTGTTAATATTATTATTATTATTAATATTATTATTAATATTATTATTAATATTATTATTATTATTATTATTACTATTATTAATTACTACAGCTTCCTATAAAGCGAAGATAGAGAAATTTTTCGCAAGCCAGGAAGTTGGTTAAGCACATCCGACAACGTTTCGATAGTAAACGCATGACCTGCTCATTTATTATTATTATTTTTGTTATTGTTATTATTATTATAATACCAATACAACTCGCCACTTTAATAATGACCTGCGCTTTCCTGTCCAAGTTGTCTAAGGTTATTCAGTTTTATATAATAATAATAATAATAATAATAATAATAATAATAATAATAATAATAATAATAATAATAATAATAATAATAATAAATACTGCTTCACCGATTCGGGAAGTCAGTAACTCCTCCATGCCTCTCATTTCAATATCTAAAAGCTCATTATAATTAGTAACAGAAACTTTAGAATCCGAAATCTTCAGTAAATTTCTTGAAAGCATTTGTTGAATGAGCTCCCCTGCAAACTATAGTTTTCATTATTATTATAAAGTAATAAAAAAAAATGCTTAGCAACGCAAAAAATATAATGAAAAAAAAAAACCCTCGGAGAACCCTTCGATCTTTTATAGACAAAATCTACAAGTTCATCAGGAACAGTAGCATTTAGTTTTAATGTACAGAATTCTTTTATTTCTGATAATAATAATAATAATAATAATAATAATAATAATAATAATAATAATAATCATTGAAAAAACAACATAATAAACTCACCAGAAATGTCCATAGAATGCAAGTGGAGGAGCAAGCACGCTTCATTACTGATCAGCTCAAGATATTCAGGAACTTCCAGCGCGTCGTTCTCGCGAAGACACAGCACCAATAGAATATTGTCGTTGGATAGAAGCTCGATGATCACAAACCAAGACCCAGAATCCAACCAATGAGCATCGTCAAGTACAAAAACGCATTTTTCAGGCAGAGAACTGCATATCACTAATGAAACAGAAACAGTAATAATAATAATAATAATAATAGTAGTAGTAATAATAATAATAATAATAATAATAATAATAATAATAATAATAATAATAATAATAATAATAATAATAATAATAATAACAATAAGTAAAACCGTGTACTACTATATTTTTTTCGGCTTCTGCTAATTCAGTTTCTGTAAAATCCGAAATCTCAACGGGCTCTTCGATAAACAATGTAGGTTTGCTCAAAAAAGAATCCGCACGCCCTGATATAAATAATAATAATAAGTAAAAAAAAGTTAGAAAAAAATTTATTATACTATTAAATATATATAACTTTTAAAAAATGAATACAGGAAAAAGTTAAAATTTTATATAGTCTCCTAAAACACACTTTAAGTAAAGAAGTTAATAAAAAAAATAGCATAAACTTCATTCTTATTATTTATTACTATTATTTATACCGAGGATGCGGTTAAACAAACAAGCCATATTCTTTAATTCTGGGAAATGTACTGCAAAGTAATTCACTACTTTCTCCCCCATTAACATATTCCAATCACTATCGCCTAATAATAATAATATTAATAATAGTAATAATAGTAATAATAATAATATTAATAATAATAATATAATAATAATAATAATTTACCTTCATATCTGTCAAAGTTAAATATAGTTTTTAATATCGTTAGGAAGGCAGAAAAGGGTCGTTGATCGCTACTTTCAGTGTGACACACTGTCAACTCCAATCCATACTTTTATAACAATAATAATAATAATAACAGTTGTAATAATAATAATAATAATAATAAATAAATAAATAAATAAATAAATAAATAAATAAATAAATAAAACTTCTTTGCAACGGCGAATAGTGTCGTTAGCTAAAGAGGTCTTTCCAACTCCTATATGGCACGTGGTATATATAACATTTAATAAGTATTGATTAAAAATTACAACGTCATGCAATAAAAAATTCTGTCTTTAATAAAAATAAATAATTGCCTGCGTTTCCCTTTACAACTATAATGCGTTTTCTAAGAGATTTTCCTTCTATAAAACTTTTTCAGATTGGAATAATTTAAAATTATTTTATATTTGCTATTAAAAAAAGTTACTCCTGCAACGCTTTGGTTATATGCATTTTCTCTTCTTCATTGCCGATGTGGACGTTGTTGTCGCGGTTATACTTTGCGCTGGTAAACTCTGTGCGCTCTTTAATTTTTTGAAGAGGGCGAAAGACGAGAACATCCTTATCGAGACCTGCAAAAAAATTCTTATATTTGCTCTGAAAAAAAAACACTTTTTTTAATTTTTATACGACCTTTTAATTTTATTGGCATCCACTTTTCAAACATAAGAACGTCCTTGGACCTTTCATAAGTCATCTATAATGAGTTCATAAGCGCTGACAATAAAGCAAAAAAACTGAGGTGTCTTACTTCATCTACTAATATCGTGTTGGTCGTAAAGCACATGAGTCGAGCACTAAGGTTGACGGTCGAACCAAGTATCGCGTACTCGGCCCTTTTGTCCTTTTGGCCGTAAACACCACAAAACAGTCTACGCAGGAAATTCCAGAATTATTATAAATACGTATTTCGGAGAAAAAATGCTTGAAAACCTTCCAGTGGCTATACCCATACTGGACGGAAGGTTCTGGTTACGCAGAAGGTCGCTTACAGCGAGCGCAGTGAGACACGCCCGCACCGGGTCATCTGCATGAGCACCAGCAGGCGGAAGCCCAAAAACTACAACTATTGTTGTCCCTTTTTCATCAATCAAAAGTTTATTTATAATTCCTATGAAACAGAAAGTAATACCAAATACATAGCCTTATTAAATATAGAACCGTCGTAATGAGAAGTAACACTTTGAACAGTATAAACATATTTTTGTAAGTTTTGCAGAGAGTCGGTAGCAAGTACATGCTTACAGTTGACAAAACTATATGACATAATAAGGTGTATAAGTTGCGTCATGTGAATTAGTTCAGTAGAGATAGCGAAAATTGTATAAATATTTTTTTATATAGTTATATAATAGAAATGAGAAAAATTTTTAAATCATTCACTGCATTACCACTAGTAAAAGCTCATCTCGTTGATAATAAAGAAATATTTTGCATAAAACCCACTAAAAGGTACAGTAAAATAGTAGTGAACACTAGACAATTCAACCAATTAATGACCACTTAATACCCTGGCGAATTTTTTACTGGTTATCATTCCTATTTAATCTATATTCAAAGTATTCTTTAAATATTATTGCAACCTGTTTTTCGTTTAATTCTTATACCATTAAATAGCGCTACTTTAATACTTTCACACATAAATTACACCTGTAAGGTTCGGTTAGACGACGTGAAAATTAGCTCGCAGTGGTATATAAGGAAATGAAGTAAAGCATTCAAATTCTATATAATTGTATGTACATACAGAACAGTAGACGAGCGGGTCTCCCCGGTGCGGTCGGCCATGTTATCAAGGACAGTGTGCAAGGCGGAGGGATTTATATAAGAAAGAAGACCTATTAGCATATGTTAAACTTATAACCTGTAGCTTTTTACTTATAAAATAATCCCAATATGGCTTATTTGGCGTTGAATTAGCTAAACTAAGCCGAAAATTGGCTTCTCTTATTAATAGCTTCTCACTGTGTTATGAATTTTATAATTTATCGCTTTACAAAGCTTTTAACTTTTTTTTTGTTATGCTAAGTCTTTTTATAGGTAATAGAGTAGTGCAGTTCATAACAAGCCCAGCTTTTTTTTTTCAACTTTGCTTTAAGTGTTTGTAAAGTGTAAAAAAATTGATAAAGGCATGCTAAGCTGTGGAATTATATATTTAAATAGTAACTTTAAACGATTTTGCAAAAGTACTAATGACCTCAACCCACAAAAGTTGTAGGTAAAATTTTAGATTTTTGCTTTATTCAGTTAACTTTTTCTTTGTATTATGCTATTCCTGCGGCAGTGCTCTTTTGCAAAATTGAAAACTTTCAAGTCCCTTAACGAAAATAGTTGTAATAGAGAAATAGTAGACGTCCCCGTTAAACTTTATGTATTGCTTATGTTACGCATTTATTTTATATAAAAGTTTTATTTTACTTTGCTTAAGAGGCATGTGTCGGGGGACGGACACAGAGAGGCGCTTTTGAAAAAAGACTAATAGCAGTCTTTACTATTTATTATTATATATATTACACTTATTACAAACCTTTTTACTTTAAAGTAAACTATTAAATTGTTCATTTCTCTATATTTATTTATAGTTTTTCTAAAATATTAAAATATTTTAAAAGTTTTTATTATAATTTTTAGAAAATTATAATCCTAACATAATATCTTTCTGCCAGCATAAAAATAAAATATATTTTCCACAGCTCTTTACAAGCACAAACTTTTTGCTAAAAAACTTTTTTTTTTAACTAAAAAGTTTGTAGTAACTTTTCGATGCTTAAATTACAACTAATATAAACTTTTTTATATTGCAAAGTTTATTTAAAAGAGTGTATAATTGTTAAAAGTCCTGACTTTTTTATTTAGAAGTATAATTTATAAAGGGCCCTCACTATCGGCTAAATTTTTTTTAGCTGAATGCACCAATGATAGTTCTCAAAGTTTAACTGAAAATTCTATAGAGATCGCCAAACGGATTTTTTTACCAATAAATAAAGCACGTGGAGCTCTGCTGTTTAACGCTCTATTTACATGTTCGTGTGTATAAAATATACCAAATTTGATTTGCAAACCACATAAAAACGCCAAATAATGCCATATAAGGGAGAAAATAACCCCATTACAATCTAATTAGGATATTTATAAGTTACTTTCATACATGGCCTCTTCAAGTTCGTGAGTAATAAGACGACTCTAATAGAAAAATATATATAATAAAGTCAGAAATAAGTAGAAGTTTATCTATTTTGTAACAGAAGATAATTGATTTACATATAAAAAAATGGATAGTATATATAAAAATTTTTATATAATTTATTTGTTAATAAAAAAATATAATTGCGATAAAATAGTTTGAATACTTTTTTATTCTTAAATAAAAATATTATGCTTACTATTAAAAAATATGAACAGTATAATTATGATATAAAAATTTTTTATAAATATAATAAGTAAAAGTTTTTTAAATGTATTTATAAAAAAAATTTATTTACCATTTAAAATTATTATCAGCATAATAATAATAATAAAAAGTTAGTAAAAGTTTTATTTTTATATATAGAAAATATTTTATTTACTATTAATAGATATGACCAGCAAAATCATAATTATAAAAAAAAAACTAAAATTAGTAAATGTTTCTTATTTTTATAAAAAATTATATTATATACTATTAAAAATATAAACAGCATAATTATGATAATGTTAGAAATTTATATATAAAAATAGAAAAAGATTTATTTATATTATAAGATATATTTTATTTACTATTATAAAATATGAACGCATTAAAGTTTATTATTTATTTATATAAAGAAAAATTATTTATTATTAAAAAATATAAGACAATTATAATAATGAAAAAAAAACATATAGAATAATAGTAATAGTTTATTTAAGATTTGAAAGTAGTTGAAAAAATAAATATGCAGTTTTAAATTTTTATATATAGAAAAAATTTTGTGTACTATTTAAAAATAATTAAATATATTTTTTTTATAAATTAATTAGTAAAAGTATTTTATTATTATATAAAATATAATATTTAAATATTAATTTCTATTAAAAAATGAATGAAATATAAGTTTTCATTTATAAAAAATAATATTTATAATATATATTAGAATAATAAGAATAATGTTACAAAGTGAAAATAAACAAAGTACATTTATAATAGTAATAAGTTTTGTTATTATTTTAATAAAAGTTATTAACCAATAATAAAAAGTAAAAGTGTAATTATTGTTATAATACTATACGAAAAAAGTATATTTTTATAATAAATAAAAAACTTTAGTATTCAGAAGTTGATAAAATATATATAAAATATATGTAAATAATAAAATATTAATACTTTTTATATAAACTTTAATAATAAAATAATAATTAAACATTTTTATTATTATATAAATGATCTTTACTTCTCTAAACTTTATAGTTTTGCAATCTTTAATAAACATTTTATTATAATATAAAAAGTATTATAAAAAATATTAATAAAATTTAATATAATAAAATAAAAAAATTATTATAAAGTATTAAAATAAAAAAGTTAAAATATTTTCATATTATATAAAAAAATCTCCAAAAGTTTTTTTTTATAAAACATTTTATATATAAATAGAAAACTAAGAAGTTTTTTAAAAATATTTTACTTGTATATACTAACCTACCTACTATCGTTGTAATAAATATTAATGTTTTTAATAAAAAAAAATATAAATTTTACTTGTTTATTATGTTTTTTGTTCTATTATAAGAAAACTTTTACAAAATATTATTATAACAAAAAATTTAAATTTATTTCATAAATGTATTTAAAAAAATATATTTTTTAAATATAAAAAGTATCATATTTAAAAAAACTTTTCATATTATTCTAAAGTTATTATACGTTTTATAAAAGTCAATTATAATAAAATGTTTTATTTTTATTTATTATTTATTTCATATAAAAGCTATTAATAATATTTAATTATTTTAATAGGTTTGGAAGTTTTCATACAAAAAGTTTTTACATATAATAACTTTAGAAAGTTTTTACAATATATTATACTAAAACGTTTCTTTTTTCTGAAAAATAACTGGTTAATTATATTGTTATTAAACAATGATATAAAATAGGCCTTAGATTGGTGTCAATGTACGAATAAAGCATAATCTAATTGGTTGCTTAAGTTTTGATAAAAATGGCATTTGATTTGTATAGGGGTATAAAGTTTTATTATTAAAAACTTTTAAAGAATATAAAATACTTTTTAAAAATAATAATGAACTATTTATTCTATAAAAAAATAAAATTTATTTCATTATAAAAAAGGATAATAAAAAAAGTTGTCATAAAGTAAAAAAAATTTAACTGGTTTTATTGGAGGAGCGCGGCATTCTAATACGCGATAAGCCCCAACAGATTTAGTGTTTTTTTTAGTATCGCCGCCGCCGAGCGCTTTTACCTTTAAAATAATAATTATTAAAAGATACTAATAAGTAAATTATAAAAAAATAATCAAAAAAATATTATAATATGATAATATATATCTATAAACATAATTCATAATATATAATAATAAGAAAATATATTATACGTTATAATAATAATAAATAAAATATTTAATAATGAAGTATTATAAAATGATAACAATAATAATAATAAATCGAAAATATATATTACAAAATTTTTTATAAATTAATAATAATAAATAGTAAACAACATTAATATAATAAACAGTATATATACATGATAAAAGAAAAGTAAAATGTTAATAATAAACATAAAAAATAATAATAAATGGAAAAAAAGTTTTTTTAAAATTTTTTTTTAATTTTTTTTAAATTTTACTTTTTGATTTTCATATTTCGTTTATATAAAAGTAAAAAATATATAATTATAGTAATATTAATACTCAATAAGAAAATATATTATTTTTAATAATTATTATATAGATAATCTAATAAAAAGTAAAATAATAATAAAATCTCTTCTTAAGTATTTCATATGTATTCAAATTTGAGTTCTTCCACTTCAAGTTATTATTTTACAAACATTAATGTAAATAAGTATAATAATTATTATTATAAGAAAAATCTTTTTTAAAATATTTATATATATTTACTTTTATTGAAAGTTTTTATAGTATAAATAAGAAAGTAAAATAAAATAATAATAATACTAATTAAATTTTCTTTTATTATTTAATTCCTCTTCTTTATTATTCTTTATATTTAATTATTATTTTTAAAGTTTAAATAATATAACTTAGAAAGTAAAAAAAAGTATCATAATAATGATAAGAAATAAAATTTTCTTTTTAAAAATTTATTACATAATTTTATTTTCCTTATATTTTAATATTTTAATATTTCTTATCAAAAGTTTTTATAATAAAAAAAGAATATAAAGAAATATAATAATAATAATAATAATAATAAATTTACTTTTTGATATTTTATACATAATTTTTATTTTCCTTTACATATACTATTCTTTTTTGTACGTTTTAATAGAATAAATAAGAAAGCAAAAGAGCATAATAAAAATAAAAATAAAAATTCTTTTTGATAATTTATATATATTTTATATTTTCCTTTATATTTTATTACTCCTTTATTAAAAGTTTTCATATATAATGAAGTAAAAAATAATAATAATACTACCGAACAGTCATTCTTAATAACTTGGAACAACTCGGCACTCACGACGACTTGCCCGCTGCTACAAAGATGGTCGACGCGCGATATTTGTTCCAGTGGCCGACCGGCCACCTGCCAGAACCACCTGTTTCCTGCCGCGTGGTTAAGTTGTGAGAAATAAAATTGTTATACAGAAATAATATTTAAATTTTTTCATTATTTATATTGAAAAGATTTATTTATACTATAATATTGAAATTATTATTTATTATAATTGGCATATAAATATTATTATTATTATAACGAAAAAGTTCAATTATACCCAATTAATTAAATTATTATTTATCCTTTATTGGCATATCAATATTAAAAAATAATGAATTTTCAAATAAAAATGCAAAATAATTTTATGAATATTATCATCATTTTTAATGATAAGTGGAATTTATAATTTTTGGTTATTAGTATTACATAAATAAATACTGGCTCATAACAATAATTTAAACAAAATTTTCATATGATAATAGTATGGGCCCTCACCGAGGCCGCCAACGTGCATGCCAGTGCAATGTCCAAAGCCTGAAGTTATATGAACTGTTAGTTTTTGCAGTTTCTCATTAGTTCTTTCCTGCGTAGTTCGTATAAAGAAAAGTTGTAAAAAATTAATAAAGGATATTAAAATAACATCTTTTAAATTATTTTCCTTCAAAATTTAAAAAAATATAAGACATATAATAAAAAAGATAGCAATAAAAAGATAATAATAATAAATATATAAAGACTTCCTTTAAAAATATATAATAAAACTAATTAGATTTGAATAATATTATATATTTAAATTAAAATTTAATTTCCTTTTTAAGTGAAAAGAAAAATTTTAAATCAATTTATTATAAATATGTTATAATAAAAATCAATTTTATAAATAAAAATTATACAAGTATTAATATATAATTAAAATAATAATAGAAATTATTTTAAAAATCAAAAAGATTTTTAATTTAGTAGGAAAAAAATTAAATTAGTCAGTATAAGCAGCTCACTGATATGCATATACTTAACTTTTTTTATAAACTTCACAATAATAAAAATAAGGAGACATAAAAAATATTGAAAATAAATAAATAAATTTATAAACTTAAAAGAATTAATAAATTAACAATAAAAAATTTAAATTATACTTTTCTAAAAATAAAGTTAATAAATATATGTTAATACAAAATAATAATAAAAACTTCATTATAGTAAAAAGAAAAAATATAGAAACTTTGGAAAAAGAAATTCATTTTACAAATTAAAAATAGTTATAAAAATATTTATAAAAAATAAAACTTTAATTTCAAATTATTCCTTTAATCAATAATCATGAAAACTTTATTTATTTTAATCAAGTATAAATTTTAATATAAAAAGCAATTTAAGAAAATTAATTTAATTCAAGAACTACACCAAATAAAATTCTAGTATTTACATAAAGGGCCGCATAAAAAAAAATACTTAAAAATATAAAACTTAAAAGGAAATTGGAATTAATTTTAGCAAATCTTATATAATTCTAAACAAAAATAAAAGTGTGAGTTACAAAAGTGAGAAGTTTATAATTTAACTAAATTATTTATTATGCATATTAAATTTAATTTTTTACGAAAATTTTTTAAACAATGAGAATTCACGAAAAACTTTTTAAATTCAAATTACGTATAAATTTTATTATATTAAATTTTTTTCTAAAAATTATTTGATTTAAATTTCACCACAAATATATAAAAAGTTTTAATTTTTTAAAGAAATTTGAACTAATATTAAGCAAAAATAAATTAAATTTTAATAAAAATTAACACCTTTTATTTATAAACGTATGCATCTATAAAATTAAATTAAAAACCATCTTTTGAAATAAATTTAATTTTTTTTCAAAATCATTTTAAATAAAAAGAATCTACAAGAACTTTCTTATTTTAAATTACGTATAAACTTAAATATTAATTTTATGATTAAAATAATTTTTTTTCAGAAGTAACTAATTTAATTAAAGAAAAATATACAAAATAAAATTCGTAAGTTAATTTAGAAAGTCCTCTAAAAAGGAAAATGTTTGATCAGCTTATAAATTAAAATGAAATATGAATCAAGTTTAAGAAAATTTTATGTAAAATTCTTTAGAAAAAAGAAAACCTAAAGTTAGAAAAGTTTGAATTTCAGGAAATGAATTAAAAACTTAATCTTCTACAATAACTTTTATATTCTTAAAAATTAGAAAAAATTCAAATCACAAAAACTTTTTTAATTTAAATAAACTATAAAATTTAGAAGAAAAAGCAACTTAAAATTTTAATTAAAAATTGATCTTAAAAAAAACTACACAAAATTAAGTTCTTAAAAAACGAACTAAAAAATTATAAATACTCAAAACAAATATTTTCATAATTAAATTAAATATAAATTCTAGTGTAACTATTATAAATATGAAAAATTAACTTCAAAATCGATAAATGTAAATTAAATAACCTCTACAAAATTAAGCCCTTAAATAAACTTAAAGAACGAACTAGAAAATAAATGAAAATACTTTAAAAGTTGAGAGCTCTAAAACAAAGGAAAACCTTTAATTTACAAACGTATGAATTTTATAAGTCGAATTGAAAACTTAATCCTCCATAAATTTAATTTTTTTATAATTTATGAAAGAAAAAATGACAAGAACTTTTTTAAACTGAATTAAGTATAAATTTTAGTATGAATTGTATTATAAATATAAAAATTTTAATATAAAATTTAATTAAAATAAACTATACAAAAATAAATTTTTAAATTAACTTTAAGAACGCGTCTAAAAAGAAATGAAAATACTTAAAAAGTTCAAAATTTGAATTAAAATAAGCAAAAATTACATAAAACCTAAAAAAGTAAACCTTTGATTCACAAACGTAAGATCCTAAATGTTTCTGAATCGACAATGCACACTGCGTAGATATAATAGCAGAATCTCTTATTTTCTTTAAGATTACTTCTTGTGAATGAAATTCTTTTAGATAAATTATTTATAATTAATTATTTATGAGTAATTTAATTATTATTTGTTATATTTAAAATATTTTACAGGAAATGTTTTTGTCAATACGATAATCTTTAAAGATTTAATTTTTTTAAAAATCATTAACTTCTCTTTTATTTAACTTACTTTTATATAAATTTTATAATTTTGAATTGAATTCGTTTTATAATAAAAATGTTTTTCTTCTAATTCAAAACTATTAACTTTTTTTAAAAATTATATTACTTTCAAAGTAAATTCAAGTTATATTTGTCCCATAAATAATTTATAATTTTTTTATAATAAATTACTTAAACATATTGGATTTAAAATTTTATAACTATTTTCAGAAAATTTAGATTTAAATTATTTTAATTAATTTAAAAATGAATAAGATTTCTAATTACAAACCTTTATCTTCGATAACCCACATGCATATTAACGCATCTCCTGCAAAAGCAATTATATCTCCCCCAAATCTTTATTACGGTTAAAAAAAAAAAATTGTATAAAAAATTTAAATGGATGAAGTATATTTCATTAATAACAGAATACTCATTGATTTTTAGGGTTAACCGCGCAAAGTAATTATGTAAATGCCCCTAAAAAAATGTAATTATAATTAAATATTTTTTTATACTAACTTTTATTTTAACAATAAAAAAAATTAACGCTACTTTTAATTCTTCAATTCCATCATTTCCAAGAAAAGAAAGCTGTAAACTTAATGCCGTAAATCCGCTAATGTCTACAATTGAGATTACAGCAAGAAATTTTGTCTATTAGAATTTTATCATTTTCAAAAATTAGCTGCTTTCATTGCATTTTGAAGGTTATAAACAGAACCTCATTTACAATTCTTACTTGATTATTTTCATTTTTTATAAGATTTAATAAATGTCTTGGAACAAAAGAGCAAAGAATGGGAAGAAGAGATTCACGATATTCTTGTTTAGAAAGAAGTAAAAGTGCACGCCTTGATGAGTCATTTTGAATTTGTATGCGTTCTTCAAAGCAGTCAAAAGAATCTTTCTCAAAACTGGACAAACTACCTTCTCGATAATATATAAGCATATGGAAAAAGAATTAAATTTTGTTATAACTAAAAATATAATTGTTCTAACAGTTTTACTTAATATATTTTTTTTAAATAGCTCGTTATAATAAGGTTAGTTGATACCGTGAAGTTCGTCGTAAATTAAGTTTGATGACGCCATTTTATTATTGTTTTAGCATATTTATGTACAATATGTTTTTTGAATCTTGCATTTGAGTCTACTTTGAAAGTTTACTTATTTTCGAGAACAGCCAACTACATGATTAATATTAATCGAAAATCTTATTAATAACTAAAATTACGATATTAGGAAAAAGTGATTGCGCTTCCATCTTTGTACTTTCTAACTGATAAGCCGGGCAATCAATTTTTAACAATAAAATTTTATTATAGTTATTAATTATTAATTTACTAATTACTGGGAAAATATTTAAGCTTAAAGTCAACATTTATTTATTTTTTATTATTCATATACGAATTTATTAACATATTTTTATATTATATTTAATCATATAAATGTACATATACTTTTTAATTATTAATATACAAGTTTATGAATATATTTGAATAGTTATATTTATTCATATAAATTTATATATGATTTTTTATTATTTAATTTCAAATTTATTAACAAATTTGTATGTGGATTCTGGCGCCAGTTTGCTAATTTTGTACTTTACTTATTAGCTAATGAGAAACTAAATATTTGATTAAAAAATATCATAAAAGTTTTTAGTGCTTCTACTAAAATATTTAGTAAACATATATTAACATTTTTAACCGAAAACCCCTATTGTTATACGCTTTCTGTTTTGTGCAAAATATAAGTTTTATAAATATCGAAACTATTAAGTTCTTTTATTTAGAGGGAATTTAGGTAACGTAAGCAAAACGGAAATTTTTTTTATTTAAGCAGCTATGCCAAATTAACGAATGATTAAAGTATAACTACTCATTAATATCTTTTTAAATGACCATAAACTTGCATACTTGTTTAAAAAATATTTTAGTAGAGAACAGTTATAAAGAAGAGCGTAATAAAGAATATTAAGTTATTATGATTAAAAGTTTAGGACATGTTTTATTTATTATAATTTATATTGAGTTGTACTTAAGTTAGTGGCATCCCCTATTAAAGCTATTAAGTTATTTAAATAAAGATTCCAAAACTTAATTTCTTTTCATATGCTTTTTCTCGATAAAAGAATTATAACGCGGTAAAGAGAATTGTTAAATATTGTGGTTTAGAATATAATTGCTTTTAAAAATCCTTTTATTAAATGATTAGCAAAAGGAAAATACAATTTAACTTTTAAAATAATATATACATTCTGCACAACTTTTCCGATTGTTAAGCAAATAATATTCTACTAAAAATAATCTTGGGAGTAGCTTTGAAATTATCTATACCGATCAAAAGCTTTAGTATAAGTGGGTGTGAACAGCAATTGATAACAAATGTTTTAAGAGAGCGATCCCCCTTTTTTGTTGTGGTGAATAAGTTTACATATAAAATCTAATTGTTCTTACCTTTTATTATCCTCGGGTAAAAAAATATTATAATATCGGACAGTAAATAAATACCCTACTTTGGTTTAAGTGAAAGTTACTTGAGCTTTCAGTCAGGTAAAGGGAAATTCGCCAAATTCCATACTTTAATAATTGCTATTCACATTTTGGCGATATCCAAGTATTATGGGTAACATTTAAGTGAACTTTTTAGTAAAACATAGTTCACCACGTATTAACCCATCTTTAAAAACATCTTACAAGGAAATGAAGTAGTATAAACAAGTAGAGTGAAAAAAAACAATAAGCATGAGAAATGAGCCTCCTTTTTCTATTTTTCGAAGCCAATTGTCTACATACAAAGAGATTATGTTTGTTTGGTGGGACTGGAAAAGAATCATCTTCAACGAGTCCACGGCCGCCTTAAAGTGGACAAATGATTCTGACGAATCACTAGATTAGCTTTATTTGGTAGAGAACTAGAAGTTTTTTTGAGGTTACAGATTTCACAGAGAATTTGCTTGTTTTTTAACTATTAAACTGAATAACTTATTATTTGTTATCAAAGACCACATAATTTACTTATTCATTTGTTTGAAAAAGTTAAAATTAAATACAAGGCAAAGCCGCAAGTCTCACTCTAACTTTACTCAGCAATATAGTTGAATTTAAAAAAAAATTAAACAGCTGCCAAGAAATTATTAGATTATTAATATAAAAAACCTTCTGACTCTTGGCTGCAATTTGCTTATCATTATAAGCTTTTCATTAGATAGAGGGATCTTTCTAATATTTTTCTTCGCCGTAATATATACAAAAAGGTCTCTTTTTTCTGTTTATAAACGTTACGGTGTTTAGACTATATTGCATAGGAAAATTTGGCGACCGTTCAACATAGTTACAGTATATTTATGGCCATCATAATAAGTTCAGTGTACACCTACGAGAAAGTTAATTTTTACCTTAAAGTTACTAAAAGCTTGTTTTATAGTTTCTATAAATTGTTTTGTTTTATTAAAGGATGAATTTTTTGTAAAATTATAGATACACTCGCTTTCAATATTAATTTATTTTAAGTAATTTCTTACAATTTCACTGCCCTTTTTTAATTACTTTATAAGGATTTTTTTCTCTTTTTACATATCCTCTTCCCGGTCAAAGCCTTAAATACACATTTATTTATAATATATATTTACTTTTGTTATGAAATCTCTTAGAAATTCTCTAAACATTTTAACTAAAAAATGTCAGTAACCATCTCAAATCAACAACAAATTTACGTTTAAAATTTAGTTTTTTAACTTTTTTTTATACAAAAAAATTAATAAATTGTAAGTTGTAGTGTACATCATACTATAACAGTAGTAATACTGCCCTTTGCCAAAAGTACGGCACATTGTTATCGAATCATTATAGATAATTTTTTAAGCATACTCAGTGGAGTAGAGAACAAGCAAAAACGCAATTATTAGTGTCAACATGATTTATTATTTAAATTTTAAGGGAGTTAAGCGCCATAAGGAGATAATAAATGCTTAAAAAAATTGTATTTCAGTGGTTTCTATGAGAAACCTCTAAAAATAAACAAAAACTCAAATTAAATTTAAATTCAAATATATTTTTATAATAAACCTTTTATATGGTCGTGCGAGAAATAATAAAAAATTAAGCCCGAAACAAAAGCAAAATGGAACACAGGATTACATTTCCCCGGCACTATATATTTTTTTCTAGTAGAGCGAGAGGATGATTACACTATTAATTTTAGAACTATCCATCAAGTTATTATGACAAATACGACCTATAAGTTTCTATAGCTTCAATAAACGTAGTCTTCACACTGGACATACTAACGTTCTGAGCAATCCATTTGGGAAGGGAGTGTAACTTAGTGTTAAGCAATTCTTTAAGATTTGAATAAAGTTAATGCTGAAATTTATATCTCAAAAAAATATAAAAAAAAAGATCAATATCAATAGTAGGGAAGACAAAACATTGGAAACCTTTAAAGTCCATGCCTAACAACTTTTACGGTTGGCCTTACTAAACTTTGCGGTATTGTACTGTTAAAACTTCTTCCGAGGGCTTAAAGCTTTGTTCAATTTTAGTTTTGGGGTTTATTATTCTATTTTTGTTTAGCAGGTGAACAAGTGAATTATATTATATATGAGTAGTAAGATACTAACTAACTTTTCTAAACTAAAAGTATTATTGCTTAAAAACAATGTTTTATTTGTTTTTCTCTCTTGATTGTACTTATATTTTTATTATACTATTTAAGTTTAACAGTAAATAAAGTATATATTTGTAATAAATATTAAATACTAACAAACTACTAAATCTATGAAACATTGCAACTTAAAACAGTTAGTTTTATTTGTTATTTCTCGTTCAGCTGTAATTCTATCAAACAGATTAGTTTGTTTATTTTTAACGTTATTCTATTTTAGTATAATAATAAATAAAATATATTGTATAATAAATATTAAATGCTAAAAATTTTATAAAATAAAGAGTATTATAGCTTAAAAAAAAAAAAGATTAGTTTTATGTTTTTCCCCGCTTATTCATAATTTTCTTAAAGTCGGCTTGTTGATTTTTAAATGGTTATGCTATTTATTTTAGTAATAAATATATTTATTTTATAATAAATATCAATTACAAATAAATTGATATATATAAAATATATCAATATTAAAATAAATAGTTTTTTTCTTTTTTTCGCTATAGTGTAACTCTATCAACGTACACTACCTCCCCCCCCGCTCCCCTCTCATAAGTCAAAGATCTATAAATAATTTTGTTAGAAGTATAAATCTAATAAAAGAAATAACTTAACATATTATTATATATTTTTAAATGTATTGGATATAGAGGCTTTCATAAAGTAGCCAATATTATTTATTTTAAGTAATTTAAAGAATGAGTCATTTTACTAAAAGAAATTTATTATTTTACGCTAATTTAGACTACTTTAGAATTTTATAAACACATTATATATTAATAGCTGGAAAATAATATAATCGGGTAATTATTTTATAATAAATCTATTTTTTTTAACTCCACAATTTTTATTTATTTGTGATTGTATTAATACAAAAATCAACTTTAAAGGAAGAGGGGCAACGTAAATTGTTAAAAGGCTTCATCCTTTAACTAAATCCAGTATATATATGTTTTGTACAGTGTGGGATTAGAAAGACTTTTCTATAAATAATATTCTTATATAATTAAGAGATATATTAGTGATAATACTAGAAAAAAGGTTTATACTAAGACATTACAGTCGCTACACATAAATCAAGTACAGTGTACACTCGTACCAGTTAAAGAGATTTGATGGACAAAACTTTGTGTATACGTATATTCATAAAGTATTTTAAAAGGCTATTGTTTAAACAAACAACCGTTTATAACAAACACTTGATATTCTTTTTAACACAAAATTTAAGATATTCGTATATACAATATTAGTAGCAGATGCAACCCTTTTATGATTTTCCTTACTCCTCACGCAAACCTGCTAAGGATTCGAGTATTTTTTTAGCTGAGACTATGCTTTTTAATTTTATAAAGCCCTCAACTTCATCTAATACTAAAATATTTTTGAATTTTTTTATTTTTGTTATAATAAAAAATGATTGATACTTCCCTTGAAAGCAATCCTTACTTTCAAGCTGGTTTTGGTTTGACTTGCTTAGGAGCTGGTTTAGCACTGAGTAGAAAATTATCTTTGCAGCTTTTTCATTTACTTAAGAAACGTTATATTTTAACACTTGAGATTACTAAACGAGATCCCAGGTATAATTAAACTTGAATGTTTACTAATTTATTATTACTTCAATTAAATTTTATTAAATTATTTATGTTACCTTAATTCTAGTTATCATTGGGTACTAAAATGGCTCAATTCACAAAGCGAGTCGAGTTCTTCTATAATGATGCAACATGTAGAAGTGGAAACAGTTTCTCTTTCGAAGGAAACGGGAAATGTAAAAACTGAATTTCATTTTATACCTTCTCCTGGCACGCACGTAATAAATTACAAAGGAAGGTTTTTAAATTTTATTTATACAAACAAAAAAAAATCATCTTTATACTGCTTTTATTTTTATAACTCCAAAACTAGATGATGCGTATTTTTTATAAGATGGTTGATAGTTAAACGTCTTCGCGAAAAACAAATGGTTGATTTTTCTTTGGGAACTGCTTGGGAAAATCTTACTCTTATAACGTATGGAAGGGATCGGCAATTCTTGGAAGTGAGATACTTTTTGTTATATATCTATTAGAAATTTTTTAAAAAATGGGTTTCTAAATTAATGCATTGATTATCTTATTTAACAATTTATGTAAATAAGATTGTGTAGTGTACATATAAATTTAGTTGAGCAGTTTTACAGATTTTTTTGTATGTAGAAATCTTTAAATTTACCAGTAAATTTTAAAATTAAAAGATTAATTTATTAATATAAAAAGATGATTTTTTTTTTTAAATTTTTTTAGGGGCTTCTAAGAGACGCGCAAAGGAAGGCACTTGCAGAAATCAGAGACAAAACTTGTATTTATACTTTTTGGGGCACCGAATGGCGCCAGTTTGGAAGACCAAAACTGAGAAGGCCGCTCGATTCTGTAATTTTAGAGGGAAATTTAAAAGAAAATTTGGTTCAAGATGTGAAAAATTTTATAAAAAGTTCAAAGGTTGCGATTTTTATTAAATTTCTAATTTTTTAAATAATTTGTATAAAAGAAAAATTAATTTTAACTAACTCATTTATTAAATTATTAAATAAATGGTATTAACTTTTGTTATAAGTATTGTTTGCCTCCCTTTTATTATAAAAAACTATTAAAGTTATTTTTAAATTTTAATTTCTTTTACTAGATTAAATATTTATGAGCAGTGTATGAATTCTTATAATATAGTTTTTTAATTTGTAAAAAAGAAGAAATTTAAACTTTATATAATCTTATTTTTTTGTTATATACAAATAATATTAAATGCCTTTTATATATATTAAATCTAATTAACCTCTTAAAAAAAAACAATTTAATAATAGAATGTTTAATCTTATTGTGAATTTTAATTTCTTTTTTTAGATTAAATTATTTTTAAGCAGATTATGAGTTTTTTATATTTATTTTAAGTTTTAATTTTTTTTTGCTAAAAAAGAATTTTAACTTTTATTTTATTTTGGTTTTAAGGGTTAATATTTATTTCTGAACTTTTTTTTAGTTGCCTTTCTTATATATTTTTTTTAGAAAAAGAAATTTTAATTTTATTCAACTTTGAGATAATATTTTTATTAACTTTTTCTAATTAATCGTTAAGTTTTACTATTATTTGTTTTAAGCAGGATTTGTCTTCATTTTGTTAGATATTATTTTCTTTTTCTAAATTAATTATTTATAAGCAAAATCTTATTTCTGGGTTAATTTATTTTTAAACTATTTTTAAATGCCTTTTACATATATTTATTAAATTTAATTACATTGTTAAAAAAAAAATTTTAATTTTATTCAATTTAAAGATTTTTTAAACGTAAATTTACTAACTTTATATTATATTTCAACTCTTTAAGCTTTGCTATTATTTCTCTCTCCTCTGCTGCCCCATCACTACAAAAAATCAGTTACCATCCCCAGTGCTGATAAAAAAAATTTATACATCCATATATATATACCCCCCCTCGCAGGAAGAGGCATTCCTCCCAGCACTAAAAATTAGTTCCACAGGGGAAAAAAAAGTGAGTGCTAGCGCCTTTCCCAGCGCTTCAACTACAAAGCGATGTTTGCTTTCATTCATATAAAATAATTAATTTTTTACATTTAAATTTAATTTCTTTTTCCAGATTTATTTTAAGCATTTTATGAATCCTTTTATAGTTTTTTATAATTTATATAATTTGTTAAAAATAAGAAATTTAAATTTAAATCAACCTAAAGTTTTTAAATTTAAATTTTGTAAATATATTTTTTTAGCTTGTTAAGCTTTACTATTATTCAATTTTTTTTCTAGATTAAATTATTTATAAACAAATAATAATTACTTTTTAACTTTTTTTTAATTTACTAATTTTGTTATGATGAAATTTAAATTTAAGTTTTATTTTGATTTTGTATGTTAAATTATTTTTGCACAATTTCTAATTGCTTTTTATATATTTTTTTAAAATTAATTTTATTAAACTTTAAGATTTTAAATTTTAATTTATTTTAACTTTAAATTTTTATTAACTATTTTTATTAATCTTTAAACTTTATTGCTACTTTGTTATAAGCAGTGTTGATCCTTTTATAAAAACAATTAGTTTTTATTTTAAATTAAATTTATTTTATTTTAGATAAAAATATTTATGAGCAGTTTATGAGTTCATTTTATATTTTTTATAACATTTATAATTTCTTAAAAGTGGTACAACGATCGCGGAATTCCGTATAGGAGGGGCTATCTTTTACACGGGACGCCAGGATCGGGAAAATCTAGTTTTGTTATGGCTCTCGCTGGAGAAATTAGTCTATTATTATTAATTTGTTTAACTTTTTTGAAATCTTTTATTATAAAATTTTAATTTAGTATAGTTTCATTGGTATTATTAATCAAGTAAAATTATAAATTATTTCATTATTATTGTGAAGTGCGTTCAAAATTAAACTTGTTCTTTCTATTTTTTTAAAGTCACCAATAAAAACTTTTATTTATTAATTATTGCTGCGAAATTTATTAGTTTGTTTGTAATTACTATTATAAATTTATGTTTGTTATAAACTATTTTGTTATTATTAATATTTTTATATTAAAAATTTAATATAATTATATTATTGCGAATTTTATAATACTTAATTTACTATTATTTTTTATTTTTATTTTACTTATTATTATTATTTAATTAAGATTATAATATTTGTCTTGTAAATCTAAACGAACGCGGACTTTCTGATGATCGACTCGCACATTCCCTCAGCGAATCACCAGCTCAAAGCATTATCCTTCTTGAAGATATCGATGCAGCGTTTACCACGAGGTCTTTGCTTCATGCACGTGCGCACTTTTTTTAAAAGAAAAATATATTTTTTACTTTATAAATATTATTATTGTTTATTTATTAATTTATTTATTTTTTATTATTAATAGTATATATATTTATTTATCATTATTATTACAAAAATTTAATTATTTATTAATATTATATATTTATTACTTATTTTTTGTTATTATTTATTTATTTATTTTTTGTTACTATTAATATTTTATATATATCTATGTATTTTTTGTTATCATTATCATTAAATATTTATTTATATATTTTATATTATAATATATTTATTTATTTACTTTTTTTAATTATTATATATTAATTAATAATTTTTATTATAATATTATTTTTTTTTAATTATCATTATTATCTGCAGGAAGCAAAATGAGAATTATGGTCCTAATGTTACATTTAGTGGACTACTTAATGTTCTGGACGGCATTGTTGCTGGTGAAGAGCGAATTATTTTTATGACTACTAATCATATCGGTAGTTCGCTGTTCTCTATTATTATTATTACTATTATTACTATTATTACTATTATTATTATTATTATTATTATTAGTATTAGTGTTAGCATTAGTATTATTATCACCATTATTATTTTTTTTATTTTATAATATTTATAATTTATTAATTTATATATTATTTATTTTTACTTTTTATTACTTATTTACAGTTTATTATTTTTTATCATTTATCATTTACTATTTATTATTTATTATTTTTTCTTGATCATCTGTTATTTACGCTTTATTACTTTATATTATTTCTAATTTATTTACTATTTATTCATTTATTAATTCATTACTATATATTATTGTTTTTATTTATTTAATTTTTGCTACTTATTATTATTAATTTATTATTTATTGTTTATTAATTATTATTTATTAATTTAATATTATTAAATAAATTATTAATATTAAATATAATTCATTATTTATTATTTATTACTAAATACTATATATTGTTTATTAGTGGTTTTTATTATTATTATATTATTATTATATTTTTTAATAAATTATTATTGTTTTTTATTTATTGTTTAATATTTACTATTTACTACTTATTATATATTAGTTTATTTAATTAGCAAAAATTGTCTATATTAATTATTTATTGTTAATTAATTGTTACTTATATTATTACTAAAATAAATTAAAAATATTATTCACTGTATATTATTTATTACTTTTGACTTTTTTATTTATTTCATTATTTATTATTTATTATTATTAATTTTCTATTGTTTTTATTATTATAATTATTTTACGGTTATATATAATTTTTATGTATTTTTAATATCAGATTTAGCCATTATTTACTTTTTATTAGACAACTTCTATATATAAAATAAAAATAAGTGTTTTATAATAGAAGATAATGATAATAGGTATAGTGCAAAATTTATTAGCCTTCCCGTAAAATATTATTTTTTTTAAAAAAATATTTACCTTGAATTATATAATGATAGTAATTTTTTTACAAGATTGTTGCAAAAATTATAAATTTTTATTTATAATATTTATATTATATAATTTTAATTTTATAAAAGGATTCTCTTGATAACCTATTTTTGTTAATAAGTTTTATTATTATATTTTTTATTCAGAAAATTATTATTTTATGTAAATAAAAAATTTTTTATTTATATTTTTCTTTATTTTTAAATATTACTTTTTAATTAATCTGAGTAATTTCAGAAAAGTTTACATGAATAAGTTTTTTCTATAATTAGAATAAAATGGTTTACGAAAAAAATACTTTTTATATAAATTTAATATAATTTTATACTTAATTTCCATTATCATTAATTATATTTATTTTTAGACTCTTTAGATCCGGCGTTGATTCGTCCTGGAAGAGCAGACGTCATAACAGAAATTGGTATGTTTTTTTTAAATTATTTAAAATACTTTTGCGTTTCCTGTAATTAATTTTATTTTTATTTAATAATTTCATAACTTTGAATTATTTAATATTTTCTTTTTTAGTTGTTTTTATTATTTTTTCAGTAATAATTTTAAATTTTTTCTTATTTTTTTTATATTAATTTTCTTTTTGAAAAGGACCAGCAACAGAGAAACAGATTTACTATTTATTTTTAAAATTTTATCCTAAACATGACGCACTTGCGAAAAAGTTTTCCCAATTTACTTCTAAATATAATATTAGTATGGCGTCGTTTCAGGTTTTTATTTTTTAGAATTTAATGTATGTTAAATTTTTTCTTATTTTTTTTGAGGCGTTCTTTATGGCTCACGTAAAAAGTGCACAAGAAGCTTTTGATTGCGTGGAAGAGCTTATAACAGTAAAGCAAACTGAGAATAAACCATTAAAAGCGAAGTGTTGCTAAAAATTAAAATATTTAATAAAATTTTGAAAAATTATTTAGTTTTTGTAATTTTATTGTTTACTAATTTTTAAGTTAAAGTTAATTTCTTTTTTATCAGTGTTAAAGATAATATTTAATAAGCAACTATATTATATTTATTTGTTATAATAAAAAAGTGAAAAGGCCCTCTATAAAACATTCTAAATTATAAAAAAAAACATCCTTCACTTAATTCCTTAGTAAGAAAGTTTTATCAACAAATCAGAATAAAAATTAAGAAAGCAATCACTAAACAGTTATGAAAGATTAAAAAATTAAATTATATTTAAAAAAACCATTCACAAGTATGAACTTAAAAGTAAACTTATTTATGAACAAGATTTTCTGTATTTGAAGGAGGCACATGTAATTTCCTAGATGTCGTAACGGTTAACTTGTCATCATTGGCGTTTTCAAGAAGTTAAGCGGATCTTCACTAGAAATAGAACTGGACCTACTCTTTAAAAAAAAGCATTTTATGAGTTTTCGGTTTTGGATAAAGGGTCTTAATGATACAAATCGTAATGGTAAACAGTATATAAAGGAAGAAAGCAAGAAAAAGATCTTTTTCGATAAAGAGCAAATGTTCTATGTAAAAAGGGTTGGCGGTCTAGCGAGCTTCGAAAAGGTCTGGAGTTGCGAAAGGGTTAAAAGGAAAATGTTAAAAATCGAGCCCGAAGAATACACTAAAGTTGGAACCTCGAAGTTAAAGGTGTAATGAAATGGGCACCGTTGCAAGTCTAAATTTAAGAAAACTGTTCTGCAGCCTAATTTAAATACGAAATTTAGAATAAAACAATGGTGAAAGTGCTCAGGTGGGAGTGCGAGATGCTATTGAGAGCGGGATATTCAGAGGAAACAATTAACATGTTATTGAATTATGTTCAAGCTAGGGTGTAGAGTCAAACACATTAAAGGTGCTAACCCAGAAAAAACCCAGCAAACACTACAAAAATTTGAGAATGTGTGCCGTCTTACAAGGGTTAAATGACAAGTGTGCAGTGGAAAGATACCGGGCGTCGGGAGAGGATATTAACATTTCGAAAAGAGAAAAAGATATTTAGCACCCTAGATAATGGTAAAGGATTTTGTTAAAGAGGGATACGTCCAGCATCAAGAAAATATATTGCATTTACTATACTGGACGGTAGGGCGACGCGATGAACTGTGCTCGCGTTGTGATTAACTATAGCGCCCCTAAAAGGTAGCGAAGAATAACTAACAAGAATTATAGATGTACATTTCTTTTGCGTTGCTTGCCCGAAATGTTAACAAACACGCACCTATCTACTATTACGCAAAATGCACCCTCCCGCCAGCTTCCACGCACACAAGAAAAGACCATTTGCGTAGTCTCCCATCTATTTATACCCTTAAATTAAGGCACATGCTAGGAATAATAACGAACACATTCGGGAACATGCTACTAACACTCTTTCGAAAACCAGAAAAGTATGGATTGTGTAACGGCTGACCTTATTTATACAGGTATTTACGCTGACGACTATTTAATGATTAGCAATTCTAAAGTGGAACATTATAAAAGGTTGTGTAATTTAATTACATACAAATTCAATTGTAAGAAAGAGTGAAAATAAAGTGCAACCGTTTAAATATAAGGCCGAGACCGAAAAACAAGGGGTTAATGTTTTATTTAAGCACTGAAGTTTTGGAATCATTATATTCTTAATAGTGCCACCATAACTGAACCCCCTACGAAACTTAAAGAAAATAGGCTGATTTTCATTGGAACAGCGATCAAGAGGCTGTATGGAATACCATATGACGCCTCTTAAAATGAAGATTGAGCGTGGAAAATGAAAAAAATAATTGATGCAAATGAAGTCGATATAGGGGAAAATGGATGATTGTATTACATAGCGATTGTCAGTTCTAAGTTTAACGATGCTCTGTAAAAGTATAGTATCACCGGTAGAAGCTTGAGCCGTAGGGTGGTGCACGAACAAACCCATGGGCTACGTTTAACTTACCATAAGGACGTTGGTTATAGAAGCTAACCATGAGAGCATTCTCCATATCTTTCTAAACAAACACAAAGCTATTACCCTGAGAGGCAAGAAAATTAGCCGTGGTACGCTTATGATGAGTAATATTCACCGACTTTTAAAAACATAAATTTCGGAGAAAAAACAATGTTATTGTCGATTTGGTGTCCCGCTTACCTACTGAGGAGACTTCCCAAAAATACATATAGCTTGGGTAATCGCTATGGTTGAACAAAACGATAAGATTCAAAAAGTAAGAGATGTAGATCAAGAGCGGTTTTACTTAGGAAAAAAGAAGTTACAACAGCAGCTAAAAGAAGTTTTGAAGAGCGTATAGATAAGGTTGTGGATGAATGCGAATTCTATCATAAATCTGAAAACAAAAGGGGTAAGCCCTGTGAAGAACTCTTTAAAAAACCGCTAGAACTCTTATCCGTTAATATAATGGTAAGGCCTCAATCCACAGAAAACCATAATAGCGTTTTCGACTATTGTAGTTTATAGATGTACTTGTTATGTTGAGTCCAACGTTTACAAAAAGTAAAAACAAAAGTTAATTATAGAATGTTTCTAAAAAATCTTTAATGGCAAATACCAACACTGATAACTATAAGTCTTCAATCTGTCTTTTAAAGTAGATTAAGCATTTTTTAACACCACTGATTACCATCGGTCTAACGGTCTGGGTGACCAAGCAACTCAAGCTATTAAAAAGCTTTAAGCTAGTTGTGTAAGAGAAATGGTATGGACTTCTTTATTAAATAATTACAACTATAGACATAACAGAATTTTTAAGGTGTCTGGTGTCAGTCCAATGTTTATGATGTTTAAAAAAAAATTGCTGAACAGGAGTAAAGTAACCATACTCTCGGTAATTTCCACAAAGACACGCTGACATTTTCGAAATCATTACGAAGTTAAAAGAGGACTGAAAGGTAAACAAAGCAGCTTAAAACGTTTATGAAAAAAAAAGGCAATACGAGAAGAGAGTCGTTAACAAAATTGATTTTGCCGTAGGGAGATTAAAGAGTTAAAATTGGAAGGGTTTCGCTAGACTGCTGGAGATTTTAAATAATGGAATTCTGAAGTTGGAATATAGAGGAAAATTGTTACTGAGACATAGTAATCATTTTAAAAAACAAAGATAACGAAACCAAAACTGTATTCGAGCTTGTGTCGTTTGTGCGTTAATGTACTGTTTAATTATTGAGATAAGCCAATTAAAGTAGAGTATTATCAAAAATACCATTGTGAAATCAAAAGGTAGAAACTGGTTAGAATGGGTAGCAGCTAGTATGGGAAGGATTGCTATAGTTTTAAAAAAAGAACCAAATCCATTTGTAATATGAATCGAGAAGAGTTGACAAATTATTAGGAAACATTCAGGGAACAATAAGAATACTTTTGGTCCTAAAAAACCTAATATGCTGGCGTCTTTCACTTTGCTATACAGTGGGTAATAGAAAGCAACATTCACCCATGCACGTAGTATATAAATTAAACTATGTATATTAATTAAAGATATAAAACAAGTTACTTTATTATTGGGCTCCCTTCTGATAAGTAGCTCATAATCGGGGAGGACTAGCTAGCAGTGGTGCTGGCCGGTGTCTCCAGGTGGCCTCGGGTCTTGTGCCTAAGGGACGCCTCTCTCGGTGGGGTTAAGCAGTTTTATTGGGAAGGCCTTTGGACTTGAGCCTAAGGCTACCTCTCCCGGATGTGGTTTTCTAGCGGTTTCCAACACACTGGGCCGAATGGCGGGGGCCCTGCCCTGATATTTTCACCTTGCAGTTCTTCGGTACAACCATTATTGCACCCTAAAGAGCGACACTGGTGTGCGCTCGTGCTCCAACTCCTGCAGAAAAGGGAATTCAGATTAAGCGGCTTTTGGTCTTATAAAGACCGACCGAGTTTGCCAATGCTGAAGAAAAAAGTTACTTTATATACGTGGAACAGCGGCACTAGAGCACACATAAAAATTTGATATAATTATATAAATATTATTTTCTGAAAGAGTTTATTCCTTTTAGGTTAGTCTACCATTCATCTTTATGGATTTTTTTAAACCGCAGTAATTAGTTGATTACCTCGTGAAATTTACTAACTCTCTAAATACTTTCAGGTACATCGTGCTAAAAAGCTTCTAAAGATAAAGGAAGCTACAATAATTGAAAAAACTATTAATAAAACGAATACGCATCAGTACTTTTTATGCTAAAGAATTATAAGCCCCCGACCTAAAACAAAAACTTCATTAAGTTTTCCTTATAACTATGTGCATTTAACAAGAATGCAGCAAATGGACAACATTTTTAAGAATAAATAATTAAAAGACCGTTTGTGGTGTAAATAAATAAACTAAGGTCAACCTTGACGTAAACCAACTTTTTCTGAGTTTTGTTGGTTAAATATGTGTAATCAAAACGGCTTTAACCAAAAAGATTAAGTAAACTTTCTAATAACTTATAAAGCGCTTGTTGGCAATATTTAGTTTTAAATAGAAAAGTTGCAAAATGGTTGAGTATAAAGTTTACGTTCTTTAACGCTGTCTTTATATATCGAATGATGTACAGGTATGGAGATTTGCATATAAATTTTATTAAATCTTAATGCTGAGAAATTAACGTACGGTCTTAAAATTATAATTTTAACTTATTATATGAGCTGAAAGATTTGTATTTAAATTTTTTTAAATCCTAACGCTAAGAAATTAACGTACAGTACTTAAAATTTTAATTTTAACTTAGTATATGATCTGAGGATCTTTTTTTATCCATTGCTTTAGACGCAGGAAGAAACAAGTATACAACAATTATATATATTTTTTTGTAATTAAAGCAACTGAGGCGTTATATATAGAAGGTCAGGATATTTACAATTTTAACTTAAACAATATTTGGGTAAACATCCCCAACTCTGTTAAAATGAGTCATTAAATGTTGCTTAAAGAAAACCCTAATAAAAAAGGATGGAGCAGGTTATTACTTTTGAATAAGTTTTAGCGTTTAGCTTGGTACTTCCCAATAACGTTGTTGGTGTTGAATATACTTTAAATATTATTATTTATTTTTATCTTTGCCTATGTCTTTATTTAGGTTTTTTTCTTTTTGGAAGACTAATTAAAATTTTATAAAAGGAGTTGAATAACTGTTAATTCGCGAAGTTTTTATAGAGTGAATTACATTGGAATATGTAAAACGAAAAGTATTATTATTAAGACTATGCTAATAAAATTGTACATATTTAAGGCAAACATTTGTAATTTATGTTAATAGTTAGTTCATATAGATATTCCAATATTTTAAACCTTTATTAAAAAGGCTTATAAAAATTATAATAACCTAAAGACGAAAAAAAAATATTTAAACAATATTTTTTAAAAGATTCTTATTAGGATTAAAAAAAATTAGAGTATTTATTCCTTCAAAAAAAATGAAAGGCAATTTACAAAGTTTTCGGAGTTAAATTCGGAAACTAATTAAATTTCTACCTATTTTCTTCATTAGAGAAAAAAGATCTTTGCTTTTTCATAAAAATGTTTCTTTTTAAAGTTAATAAGCTTATTTCCTGCGGAAGAAACAAAACTTTTCTGAGGTTACAAAGTTCAGGTGGAAAGCATAAGAACTCTTGGAACCACTCACTCTTTTCTTATAAATACTTTTTGATAATAAAAAAATTTTCTGTCTGGTTAATTTTTTTTATTTTCTAAATATGAGTGTGGCTGACATAAAAATTCTAAAAGGTTTGTATATACCTACAGTTTAATTCTGAAAATTTTTTTTGAAAGGGTGTGTGTATATATACGTTTAATTTAAATTTTTTAATTTTTAATTGGTTTTAACTAAAGAATACCTCCATTTTTTACTCTGTAGTAGTTTTTAATTTAATTTTTTTTTAGTTGAACCTTTTGATTCTTGGAAAAGCTTTGAAAAATATTGCGAATTTGATGATTTACTTGGAAGGTTACTCTTCTTTCACAGTTTTATTCTTTTCTTTTATAAAAATATGTAGCTTTCGAAAACTTTCACAGTTATGCTCAATTTTATCAACCAAAAAGGGCTCAAAATTGATGACACTAAGTTTTTTCTTATAATAATTAATTTTATTTTCTCGATTTTTTTACTACTATAATATTTTTGTTTAGCTAAAGATGAAATTAGTGGAAGAATTGGGCCTCTTGGAGTTGGCTTTGATGAATTTAGTGCTAATGGAGTAAAGTTTGCTATAAACTCTTTTATGGTATTAAATAGCATTAAAAAAATTTATAGAAAGATTTTTTCCGTTTTATTTTTAATTTAACTTTTTTTTTAAAACTTTTACTGTGGGGATTTTGTTAATAATCATATACAGAAGTTGTGTTTAGATTTGCGAGTTCGAGAGTATTTTTTTTTAAAAAAAATAACTTAAATACTAATTTAATTTTTATTATACGTTATAAATTTCTAATTTTTTTTCGTTTTCACTTATAATTTTCTTCTTTACTAATTTTTATTAAAAAATTTGAAGCTTGAATCTCTTGAAGGTTTATTTAGCATCCGAGCAGATGTGTGCGTTTTTAAGGGAAAATGGATGTACGAAGTCACCCTTTTAACCGCTGGACTTCACCAATTAGGAATTTTTTTTTTCATTTTAATTAATTTTCAATTTTTATATATATATTTTTTACTATTCATTATAAATCTGGTAAATATTTAATTAGAATGTTAACTTAATTTTTATTATTTTTTATTATTAATTCTTAATTATATATATTTTTATATAATTATTTACTTTCTATTTAATCTTTTGAAATACATATATTTTTTAATTAATTTAATTCACCATGAATTGCATTAATTTATGTATATTATAAAATTTTATTAATAATATCTTTCTTGTTCACCAATTTCCTTTTTGTTATATTTATTGAAAATTTTTATTTTTTTTATTTTTAGAAACATTTAATCGGTTATAAATGTTTTGTTCTTCTAATCAGAATAATTTTATAAATTCTTTTGTTATGGTTTACATTTTACTTTAAATATATAATTTTTATATATAAAATTATCTTATTTTTTTATAATTTACTAATTTTAAATTTTATAAATTAATTTAAAAAAATATTTTTCTCAGTATTACTCTTATAAGTACATATTTATATAATAAATTAACTTTTTCTAACGTTTATCAATATATTTTATATTGTATTTTATTTTTTATAAATTATTATTATTTATTATTACTTTAAAATGGTATTAATGCAATAATTATTATTAATATATTAAAAAAATAAAAAATCAAATCGTTATTGGATCACTTTTATAATTATCATAGGTTGGGCAACTGTGGACTGCCCATTTTCTAATGAAGTTAGTATTATTATTATTATTAATATTATAATTATTATTGCTATCATGTAAATTTTAACTTTATATATAATTTTTCGTTTTACTTGTTTATTTTATTTTATTATAAATATATATTTATGTTTTTATTTTATTTGTGTATTTTATTTTTATATATATATTTATATTATAATAATATTTATTTTACTTTTTATATATATTTTCATTTTATATATTTATTATATTTTTTATATATAAATTATAACTTTTTATATATTTTTATTATCTTTGTTTTTTTCTATTGCATATATATATTTATATTAATATATAATATATGTTACTCTTTATATATTTTTTTACCCTCTTTGTTTATTTTATTTATTATAAAATATATTGATTTATATATTTAATTATATTAAATTAAAATTACTTTTATCATATTATTATTATATTAATAAAACTTTATATTATTTTTTCCATAAATATTTAAAAATATAATATAATATTTACAATAAAGTAAACGTATTATTATTAACTTTAATTATAAATAAATATATTTTAATATTTATCAAAGTATAATATAATATTTACATTATTATTATATACTATTATATTATTTTTAAATAATATTAATAAACTTTATATTTTTTCTACTCAACTTTAAAATAATAATAACATTTTTAATTACAATTTAAAAAAAAATTCAATTTTTTTCATATTTACTTCATTTGTTATAATAAGAGAACAGTCTCGATATTAAAAATATTATTTACTTTATTCTTATAAAAATACACTATTAAATAATAATAGATTATTATAATTAATTATAGTATGATCTAATATTTAAATATTATTTTTATAGGATACGATTATTTCCTTGCTGATATTTACATTATTATTATTACATATATTTATTTTATCTTGTTATTATATTATATTATTATTACTTTATTACATTTTTTAAACTTTATAGTTATAAATATATTATATAATATTATTTTTTTAATGATAATATTATTTAATATATTTATTTTATTTTTTAATAATATTTTAATACTTCATAATTTTTATACTTCTTTCATAATAATACTAAATATTTAGTTTTTTAATACTATAAATAATTATTACTTTATTATTATTCTTATTCTTTTATTAATATTATTAATTACATTTATTAAATGTTATAATAATCGAATATATTATTATTACTTTTTTATTTCTAATAAACTTTTTTTAGTTTATGTTATATAATAATAATTATTGTAAAACTAATATATTTTTATACTTTTTTAAAAAATAATATTTTATATACATTTTTATACTTTTTTTGCTTAATTGCTTTTTTCGTAATAAATTTTTTTATTTATATTATTTTTACGTTTAATAAATTCAGTTTTTATTGGGATTGAATAATTTTATCAATATATTTTAAAGTTTTAAGTAGTTTTTATATCATTTATATAACTTTTTCTTGATTATTGTTATTTAATTAGTCATGTTCTAAGGTTTTTCTATCTGTTTTATAATTAATATTAAAAGGTTTCATATATAATATGCACGTATAACTTTTCTATATTATTATTATTTAAATTTTTTTTTGTATTTATTTATGATATATAAAGTTTTCTATAATATTACTTAATATATTTCTTATTTAATTATATTGTATAGTTTTCATAATTTATATATTATTATTAATATTTTGTTAAATTTATATGATTTTATGTAGTTGTATATTTATAACTTTTCTATATTATTCTTATTTAGTTGGCTTTTGTAGTTTTTTTATATGATTTATATAAGGTATATATGGAAATAAAAGTTTTATACTTAATTAAATAATATGATATATTATTATTATATATATTATGTATATATACATTTTGTATTTTTTCTATAACTTTATTTATTATTTTTTGGTGAATTATTAAGTTTTTATAAATATTTTTAAATGGTTTTATTTTTCTTTATAATGTTATTATTTAGTGAAGCTTTCATTTTTAAATATAATGTAAAAAGTTTTCTTTCTATAAAATGATATTTTTTTAACATATAATTATTTTATTAAGATATTTATTTATTATTATTTTTAGTTGTACTTTATAGTTTTCTCTTTTGAAAAATTTATAATAAATTAATATGTATTTTTGTAATAATTATTATTTATTTTTTTTTTTATTATAATCCACACTATAACTTATAATAACTTTTACATAAATTTATAAAAAAAATATAATTTTTCTATATTTCTTATAAACTTTTATTTAAAAACGTAAAGGACGGTGTGGGCGATTTTCCGGACTCTTTTGCATATGATGGAAAAAGAAAGAAGAAGTGGAATGTGGCCGCTCTTGAATACGGTTTTTTTGCGAACTTAATGGTTGGTGAATAAATTTAATTCTCGAAACTTTATAGGTGAGACATGGACGCCGGGCGATATTATTGGTGTTTGTATTAACCTTGAAGACCGAGAGGTTTTATTATTATTATAATTTACTGTATAAATTAATAATACTCATTATTTTTGCTTTTTTATATTTTACCATTTTTTATATCAAAAATTATTTTTTGTTTTATTATTTATTCTTGTTTTATTATGTTTACTTATTGTTATAATATTCTTATTAATATATATTTTTACAGGTTTCGTTTTACCGCAATGGAAAAAACTTGGGCGTTGCTTTTTATCCAATAAGAATTAATAGTAAAGAGGCGGTTTATTTTCCCGCGCTTACATTAGCACGTGGTGAAAGTGAGTGTTTTGATTGGTGTTGTCTTATTTATTTTTAAATATAAAAATTTCAAAATTTTTTTCTTCTTAGTCTTCATTATTTTATATGAATAATTTTTTTTAATAAATTTTATAGCGAGAAAAAATAGTATTTCATAAAAGTTATTAAAAATTTTAATATTGATATATTGGAGTCATTATAGTTGTTATATTCTATTTTTTGCAAAAAAGTTTATTTATTATACAAAATATTATTTAAACTTAATATTAAAACAAGTTTATTGAATGTTGAACCGATATTATAAATATTTTTATATAAATTTTAACATTAAAATTTCACAATTTTTTTAGTATAAAATATTATATAAATATATTATTATTTATTATATATATGTAAATTATTAAAAACCATAAAAAGATTTTTTTATATATACTTTTTATTATATATAAGTTTTATAATAAATATTTAAAGTAAGAAAGTATATAACGTTTGTGTTTTATATTTTTGCAATATTATATATTTTTTATTATTTGTTATTTTTCTAAACAAAATATTTAGTGAATGCAAATATTTAGAATTATAAAAGTTTATAAAAAAATTAAAGTTATAACAGAATAATTATTATATTACCAAAATTATATAATAGGAATTTAAAATAATAATAATATTCTTTACTGTATAAAATATAATAATATTATAAAAGTAATATTTTAAAAAAAAAACTATTTGTTATAATGTTAAATTTAATGAATTTATAATTTAATGAATTTATAAATTTAATTGATTATTTTTCTTATTAAACTTATTTTGTACTAACCAGATATTGTTTTTGGGTTTTTTTTTCAAATCGTTTTTCATTGTTTAGTTTTTGTAATGGTCTTCTTTTATTTGTTAAAAAGTTAAACTTTTCAACAAATCACAGTTAATTAAAACATTTTGGGTCTATCACTATATTTTTATTAAAGACTGTTTGTGCTAGAATATATTATTTTGTCTTTTATTTTTATAGTTTTTTTATTGGTTGTATTTTGGTTTATCATTAGCTAATGGCAAAAGCAATATTACTCAAAATTATTATATTAGACCAATCAACTTTGTCTTAGATGTAGTTAACTTCACCTTCTTTATTGGTTGGCGTGCTTAAAAATAATCTGCGAGTTTTCATACTAATAAAACATTAAATTTTTTGGGTAATTTTAAACCAGTTTAAACAATATGTAAACTGCACCTATAAAAAATTGATAAAGTTAAGAAACTGTAAAATGAAGAAATTGATTGGTCGGTTTTCAAAATCTCTTTTTCAATTGGTTGGATAAAAAAGGAAAAATTAAATGCATTAAAAAAGTCTGCAACGACCAATCATAAAACATTAATAGAGCGAATCAGTCATTAAAATTTTATTTATTTTAAAAAGAGTACGAATATAGTTTAACACATTTTTACAAACACCAAAGTTTATTATAAATTTTTTATATTTTATCATAACGGTTTTTTAATGTTTTCTAAGAATAACTATAAAAATTTTTTATGATCTTTTTTATTCTTGACTTTTTTAAATATTCTATAATACTTGTTAATATTATATTATAAATTTCAATGTATATATAATAATGCTAAATATAAATGAATTATTAAGTTTATATAACAATTGATATTCACTATAACAAATGAAGATGATATTTTAGAATCAGGAAGGATAGTTGTGATAAAAGTTTTACTATAAATTTTTTATATAAAAATTATACTTATAATTATTTAAAAGTTTTTCATTATGAAATGTTATTATTATTATCCTTTTTAGGATGTTTCGTAAATTTTGGTGCGTTCTGTTTTAAATATCCCGTTGAAAATTTCAAGCCGCTTCATTGCATTTACGAAGAAAAGGAAAACTATTATAAAGAATTGTTGGAATTATACTCTTATTTATTACTTTCTCAAGTAATTATTATAACTACTATTATTATTATTACTATTATTATTATTAAAGGATCGTTTTAATTATGAAACTAAACTTGCTTTCGACGTTATTTCTGTGGAATTTTTGACTTTATTTGCTGAACAGCTTTCACTGAAAACTTTGTATAGTTGGATTCTTCCTTTTTTCACGCGTTTATTAGCTGCTCCTGCTAGTTTGTTTGATTATGTGGTTTATATCTTTTTCTCTCTTATTCCGGTGAGTTTTATAATAATAATAATGATAATAATAATATCAATAAATAAATAAATAAACAAATTAAAATCAATTTAATATCAAATAAAAATTGATAGCTATACTAATATGTAAAAATTAGGTTAATTTAAAAAATCTAAAATAATAATAATGAATAATAGATATTCTTAATTTTGTGTTTAATAATAATAATTAAATAGAAGTGATTATATAAATAACATATAAATACTAATACAGAATAGTAATAGAAATAATAACAATTAAAATTTTATAAAATAGAATAATAGTGATATTAATAAGTAAATATAAAGTTGTTATATTTTATAATAGACAAAAAATATATAATATAATAATAAGTATTAAGTATTTATTATACTTCTGTATTAATAATATTAATAAATATTTTTTTAATTGATATAATAAAACTTTGAAATTTTTATTAACTAAAATTTTTATTATAGAATTATTAGAATTATATGACTAATCATTAGAAAATAAGTAATAATAATATAATTTCTAATAACTATTTTCACTAAGGAAATATGAATATTTTTTAAGGTTAATAATATTATTTATTAGAAATAGTAAAGAAATAAGAAATATATATAAAAAATATTTTCTAAAATTCATAAAAGTTTACAATTTTAAAAATAAATAAATAAATAAATTATATATATTTTTTAAAAATTTTTTTATTTAGTTTAGAATAATAATACAACATAGAAATATATAATTAATGACAAAAATAATTATAAAAATATTGTAAAAAAAAAACATTCATTAAAGTTAGGAATAATAATAAATAGAAATATACGAAATGTATATAATGAAGAAATAATAAAAATTTTATAAAAAATTATTTAAGTTTATAATAATATTATAAATAAGAACAGAAATATATTTTAAAAAAGTGATAATAAAAGGAATAGTGACTTCTATTTTTTTTAAAAAGTTCTGGAAGTTTTACAAAAAATTAAAAATAAATATAATATTTTATATTATATAAAAAAAATAAGAATAATTTTTAGTGATAATAGTTATAACGCAGTAATAATAATATTAATTTTAACTTTTAATACTAATTAAAATATTATATTAATGTTAGAAAGGGAAATATTAATAATTGAGCTTTTAAAAATAGTAAACTTCACTTTTATTATATATATAGAAAAATAATATAATTATTTAGTAATAATATTATTAATTATGATAATAATATATAATAATAATAATTAAACTTTTTTATAGGAAGCACTAATATCGGAAGTTATTGGGAATATTTTTTTATATTTATCAATTGAAGTTCATCACAATTTTTTTTTGCCTGAATATTTTGAGAAGTCCATTTGCGCTCTTAAATTAGCTATAAACCTTTTAAGTATTTTTTATAACCTTTTTTTAATGAAAAATTTATTATTATTTTCATTATAATATTAGAAAACAAAGTTTAAAAATTATTTTTGGTTACATGCAAAATTTACTTTCTTATTATATTCTTTAAAAAATTTTCAGCTGTTATAAATTATCGTGAATTTTGAAATAATTGAAATTCATTAAAAATTTAAATTTTATTTAAACTTATAACTTTTAAAGAATTAATAAAAGCTTTAATATGAATAATAAAATATTTTATAATAAATTTTTTTAATTAAGAGCAAATTTTTTACAGAATTAAAAATAAATATTATAATTTATTAACCAATGAAATAGCTTATCTAATAATTTAGCCAAAAATTTAGATACTTCTCAATACTCTATATATATAAATTCGTATAAAATTTCTTGTTAATAGTTATAAAAATTTTACTGAAAAAAATATATATTTATTAGATTTTTTACCTCTAAATTTTTTTATATAAACGTTAGAATAAAATGAGTATCTACATATTTTTTATTTTCTAGCAAATTATGTTATTATTGTAATGAGCTTATTAAAGCTATAAAATAATTTTTTTTAAACTTTTTTAAAACTATATTTTTTAATATTACTTATATACAACTTTTTTTTTTTTATAAGTGTTTTCATTTTATTATTGAAGAAAAAATTGTTTTACTAAAAATTTCTAAGATTTATAGTTTTTTCACTGGTAATGAAATATTTATAACTAAAAATTTGTTTAATTTTATTTTTTTAACCAATGAAATTGGTTATAAGTGTAAATAAAAATGTTGAAACTCTTGTTTATGATATTTCTATGAATTGTTTTTATGTTTTTTTAATAATCAAGAAAAATACTTCACTGAAAATTTTTTTTACTAATAAAGTTAACAAATTTTTAGTAAAAATAATGGAATAATTATAAAAATATAACTTCGTTGCATTTAATGAAGAGCAGTATATTATTAAAAATATAATTTTACAATTTTATTTAATTAACAAAATTGTACCTAAAAAAAAATTTTTTTTACTGAATTTTTTAAGTTTATTAGTTTTTTTACTGATAAAATAGTTATATAGTAAAAATTTTTCTTTATATTCGAAGAAAGCAATCGTTATATAATTTATATTTAGCCAATGAAACGGCACTTAAAAAGTATACTTAATAACTGAAATACTTTTATACGATTTATATATTTATTATAATATTTTATTTACTCTATTAGTTTTATATTTTTTTATAGTGGATAACCCTCTCTTTATTTAAATGAAAGCAAAATCCAACTAAATAGTTAAACAGTTTTTATTTAACCAAAAAATGACCCTAAAATTTTAGTATAAAATAATATGAACTTTTAAATAATATTTTCATATAAATCTTAATTATTTTTTTTCATTATTATATTCATCATAAGAAAAAATTTTTTAGTGAATTTTTTGTTAACGGTATCAGTTCATTTACCAATAAAATAGATTTTATAGTAAACAGTATAATAATTTTTAAATTTTATTATTCATTATATTTATGTAAAGCATTAACAAAAATAATTATTCTATTATTCTTTTATCAATAAATGGTACACATTATAAAATAATTATCACTTTTTATATAATTATAGATAAATTATAATAGTTTTTTTTCCTTTATTATACTCAAGAGAAAACTTTTATAGTGGAAATTTTGTAGTTTAGCAGTTTATTTACCCATAAAATATTGTTTATAGTAATAAATAATGAAATTTTTTTATATATTTTTTCTTTATTATATATAATGAGCAGGTATTAAGAAAATAGTTATTTTTTAACCAATAAAATAGCATTTTAAAAACTTTAAAAGAAATTGATTATAATTTATCTTATTCATTATAATTAATGAAAAGCAAAAAAATTTAGAGTTCTTATTAAATTTTTTAAACCGATAAAAATGGTTTAATTTCGAAAACTTTTTTATTTTATAGAATTTTTTAACCAATCATAACTTTTATAAATCTTTAAGAAAAAATAATGATAACTATTTTTAAATATTTTTATAATATTATATAATTTTTTAATTTATTAATAATATATTTTACATAAACTTTTAACCATTTAATTGTTTATTTAGAGTTTTATAATAATTTTTCATTATATTTTGTGAAGCATAAAAATTATCTTAATAAATTTTGTTTATTCCAATAAAATAGTTAATATGAATATTTTAGTTATAGAAAAATAACTATTTTTAATTTTTTTATATTTTTCATAGCAATTTCTCTATTTTTTTTATAATAAAAGTTAACCATTTGTTATAGTTTAAAGAAAAACGTGTAATAATAGTTTTAAAGCTTTAAAAAGTTTATAAAAATAATGAAATTTTTCCTTTAAAAAAATGTTGGCATTCTTTATATATATGTAAATTTTATTTTTCTATAAAACTTAGGGAAAAAAGTTTATTGTCTTTATTAATAATATTGAATAATATAATTATAAAAATAAGTCTTTCAAGAGCTCTTATGTTTTTTAAACTTTTTTAAAAAAGAATGCTTATTTTTGTGAGAACTTCATTATATTTGTTGTTTATATAAGGTGTGATAATAATAATAATAATAATAATAATAATAATAATAATAATAATAATAATAATAATAATAATAATAAAACAGAACTTTCCCAAAAACTGAGCAATAACAAAACTATTCAAGAAAATTTTGATGGCTGCTATTCGTTCTTCGATGCGATGACTTTTTTTGTGGGCTTTAAAATATTGAATTCTGAAGACTTAAAATTACTTCTTCCGGTTTACTATATTTTATTATTATAATTATGTGATTATTATTGATGCTTATTATGCTTATTATTATAATAATTATTTTCATAATTTTGATTTTTGTATATCATTACAGTTTACTTTTACATTATAAATAGATATAATATATCAGTTATTATATTATCTAAAAGTTAAATAATTGTAAAATATAATAATTTTATTTGATTATAATAATATTTAATACTATTATTATTATAAATATTTATTCTTTACTAAATTTTTTTATAAATATAAATATTTTATTTATTATTATTACTTTATATTTATATAAATTTCTTATTACTTATAGGATGCTTGGCTGCCCTCGGTTCGCTCAACTTTTCCGTTCAAGGAAAATACTGAATTTGTTGCATGGCGCCAAAAGCTCCGGAATTCGCTCAATTTTTATAGAAACGAACAACTTGAATTTTTTAAACTGTTTTTCAATAAATCTTGTGAAAACTTTTTTTTTGCGTGGCTACCGTCTCTCACTCAAGATGTGACTGCCTTCCACGAGGTTCCTTTTATTATTATTCGCTATATTTTTATTGCTTTTCATTAGTTTCACTTTCATAATTCATTGTATTATATGATTATTTTCCTTTTTGCGCTTTTTTGCTCTCCTGTATTTTTAATGAAATTTTTTCTCCCCAATATTGAAGGTTGCCCTTATTTTTTAAAAAAGTATTAATTGCTACCAACTATTCTGTTTTTTCTATTTATTGCACTTTATTGTTCAACGTTACAATAAAAAATAATGAAGAAACCCCCAATTTTTATGGTAACTATTCTGACTGGCCCGTATTTATATGAAAGACTCGCGAGTTTCATGTGGCCGCCAACTTATTTTTTATAATTCTTCAGCTTCTTCAGAATACTCCTTTAACTTGTAATCAATTATTATTGTTATGTTTGCTATAATTATTTTTATTATAATATTTATCATACATTTATACTATAATTATTGTTATCATAATATTATTTATTGCTTTATTGCTTATATTTTTTGTTATCATTATATTTATCATTATATTTATTGCTAAAAATAATTATATATATTATATATAATTATTGTTTTTATAATATTGATCATTATATTTATTGTTATAATTATTATATTTATTATTATAATACTTTATATAATTAATATAATTCTCCTTATTGCTATTATTATTTTTACTATTATCTTTTTATTATTACTGTAGTAAATACTGTTTTTACTATTATCATCATTATTACTATTATTACTTTAATTATTATTTTTACCATTATATTCACTATTAGTATTATAAATAATTATTTCTTTCTAGTAAACTATAAATACTTTTATTTATTTATTATATCAACAATTATAATCTTTTCGATAATTATGATGATTTTTTCTTTCAATATTATCCTTTTCACTATTATTACGATAATTTCTACTATTTTTTCCTTATTATTATTATTATTGTAAACACTATAATTATTATTTTCACTATATCTTTTATTAATTAATTAGTAAACTATTTATACTGCTATTATAATTTTAATAATTATTTTATTTATTTATATTATTATATAGCATATATACAAAGTTTTTCATCCCTTTTCGTTCTTGATGAACCACTTTTTACTTTTGCTCGTCTAAAAGGAACCATTGAACATCTTCGGGCTTATTCTGGTAACAGTAACAACGACTATAATAATAAATAACTCATTAAATAATAAATTAAAAAAAAAAAAAACAGAAACACATAAATATTTATAAAAACTATAATAAGTATTTTTTATAATATAATAAAAATTAATAAAACTTTTTTTATAATACCTTTTTCTTATTACCAAAAAAACGATATATTTACTTTTTTTTTATAATTAAATAAAAAATTATAAAGGACAAAAAAATTTTATTACTCTAATTAATATTGAAATTGTATTTTGATGTATCTATAACAAAATCATAAATAGTAATACTTTTATGCTTTGACAATAATTTTTCTGACTTAATCAAATTAAAAATTTAATATGAATATTATTATTATATTGAATTACTTTTTATTATATTATAATAATATACAATAAACTTAAAAAATAATAAAACAAAAAAATAGTAATATTTTTTGTATATATTTTATATAATAATTTTTTTTTTATTTTTTTTATGAATTTCAAATTTAATATGAAATTTTAATTTTTAAAAATTTATTTATTACCGAAAAAAATAAAAAATACACTTTTTCTGCAACTTTTAAAATGTCCTCTTCGTTTAATATTAATATATGAAACAAATAAGATAGTTATACTTTTATATATTTATAATATATAAGAATATACAAATTTTTTTACTATAAATAGAAATAAAATATCTTGCAAGCAACTTAAAATTTTATTATTAATATAAAATTTTATAGTAATACTTTCACATTTTTCTATAGTATATATAATAATTTCTTAAATATTAATAATTACGATTCGAATAAAAAATTGTATATGAATATTAATATTTTTAGGAACTTCGTTTATCATAAAAAATAAAAATAAATTATATATAATAGTTTCTACCAACTTTTTTAATATTTATATATACCACAACATAATAGTATTACTTTTGTATCATTACAGTATACTCTAATAATTTTTTTTAAAAGTATTAAAAAAATTATTTATCTTTAAGATAATTTACATGAAAACTTATTTTTTTTAAAGTTTACTATTTATAATAATAAAAAAATAATATATAAAGCAACTTTTTTTTAAACTTAATTACTATTATTTTATAATAAAGCAATTTAATAAAAGTAATTTTATGTCAGGAAAGCATTTTATTATTAATTTTACTTAGTATTATAAAAAATAAAAACCAGAAGAACCATTTTTTATATGAAAATTCAAAATTTATTAAATTTTTTTATTACAATGAAGAAATAAAAAATTTATAAAGCAACTTTTTATAAACTTTTTACAACAAAAATTTATAATAAAACAATTTTAATAAATACATTTTATGATATTAAAATATTTTAAACCGAATAACGAATTTTGATAGGAACTATTATATTTTGAAAAGTTTTGTTATTACAATTAAAAATAGTTTTAGAAATTAGTATGAAAAATTATATTTTGAAAAGTTTTTTTATCACTTATAAAAAAATTAATTAATATGCAAATAAGAAAATTTCTTATACAAGAAAAAATTTTTATAAAGCAACTAAAAGTAACGCATATGACTAATTTTTTCATTTAATTTCCTTAAATAATCTTCTATATTGTACTCTCAAAGTTGCTAAATTGGTTATTTTTTTTATACATTTACTTTTTATAATTATTATATAAAAAAAGTTTATTATTATTATTTATTATAACTATACTTATTATATAAAGATTGCGATTCTCCGGGCGCCAGTAAAGGCGACTATAATGTTGATGGTTCACATATTATATTATTATTATTATTAATATTAGTATTGTTATTATTATTATTACTATTATTATTATTTAAATACTATTAATAATTATCATTATTACTTATTAGAAATTTATTGTGTTTATATTTATATATATATAATAAATATATTATTTTGCCTTTATTTACAGTTATTTATTATCCAATTTTTTATTTAATATTTGTATATATAAATATATATTATGTTTATTTATTATGCATTATGAATTATATTGCTCTTATTATTAATTAAAAAATTTTTATGTTTATTTATAAGATCTTTATATACTTATTTTTATTATATATAATAAATATATTATTTTACTTATTTATGTCGTTTATGTATTAATATTTTATTTAAATATTTTTCTTGTATATATTATTAAGCATTATTAATAAAAAATACTATTATTATTGTTTATAAGCAGTTTTATATGTAATTTTTTATAATTTATTATATTTTAATGAATGATATATAAATATTCTTTTTATTATTTATTTAAAAATTGATATTTATATATATAATAATTTCCTACCTACGTTTACTTATTATTCATTATTAATTATAAATACTATCATTATTATTCCTGTTTTTATATATTTCTCTATTTTATTTTATATTAATATTCATTGCTATTCTTCTGTTTATGATGCATTATTAAGAAAAACATTATTTTTATAATTTATTAGAAGTTTCTGTTAATATGTATTACTTCTAATATATATATTATTAATAATATCTAAGAAAATATTATAATTATTGTTAATATTATTATTTATTGATATTAATATTTATAAAAATTTTTTCTTGTGTTTATTTATTATGTATTATTATATATAAAACTTTTATTGTTATTATTATTTATATTTAAAGACTTGAACGACGATCTTTCGGTAAAGAAAAGAGACGAAAGTGAAGACTATCGATCCGTTTTTCAGAAATCCTTCCCCTCCATTCGCTACAGAGCCAAACTATTTAACTGCGCAGTCATATTATTTCATGTATAATTATAGCCAATTACTCTATAATATATATTTATTCAGTCAAATTACCTTTTTTTACTCAGTCTTCTTTGGCTTTGCGGTATAAATCTTTTTGGAAGGAACTTATAGAATTAAAAAGCACGCAAAGACAACTTTCTGTACTTTATGCAAAGATTGAAGGGGCAAATGCTTCGGTTTATTTTTATTATTATTATTAATAGTGTTAGTATCAGTATTAGTATTATTATATACTCTTAACTTTATTATTTGTTCAAAAAAACTGCTTAACTATTTAGAATAAAAAGCCAAATAAATATATTCTGAAAACTTTTTCTTTGCTAAGTGAAGACCTTCGCGAACTTTCGCGTGACATTATGTGGTCGGAAGTTATAATGTTTTCGGAGGTTTACTTTATTATTATTATAATTAACAGTAATAGTAGTAATAATAAAATACTTTTGATAAATTTATTTTATGCTCAATTTATACTGTTTCCAGGAAAATGTTTATATTTTGCACAACTTCGTCCTATCACTTTTGGAGATTTTATCAGAATTTTCTGAGTCGCGGGTTTATTATTATTATTTTTTTTATATATGAAGTTTTGGATTTTCTTATAATATATATTTTATTTATTATTAATATTAAAATTATTATTTTACTTATTGATATTTATATAAATACTATTCATTTTTTAAATTACTTATAATTTATAATACTTTTCTTATATTAACAAGAAGTTTTTCTATTTTTTTTTAATTATATTTATATTTATTGTATTATATTAAAATCGTTTATTTATTTTATGCTATTTTATATAAATAAGTTTTCGTGTCTTTACTAATAATGCATTATTATAATACTTTTGTTATTATTATTGTTATTACTATTATATATTTTTTTATTATATCAGGAGTTTGCCTTTATACCGGAATACTACGTTGATGCTTTACTTAATTCTGTATTGGCTTTAAAGAAAAATTACGAGTCTAGTAGTAAAAGTAAATAATTTACCTATATTTTTGTTAATAAACCTTATAAAATGTTTTAACTTCTTTTCTTGTGATAAAAAAATACAGTATTTATTAGCTTTTTATTTATTTATTGGCCAATTATTCACATTTAAAAATCTGCGGTTACCAATTATATTTGTTATTATTATTTTTGCTAATCGTTTTTAGCTAATCATGTTTAATATTTAATTATATATTTTTAGCTTATTTGCCCATTGCGGAACACGTGCTTTCATTTCTTGTTCATCACTTTGGAGATGCTCGTATATGCAATCCTGGTAATAATAGTAATAATAAAAAATAGTTACCAAAATTATAATAAATATATAACATGTAAGTTTCGTTTTGATTGACAGTTTTTATAATAACATATTACCACCAGTCCATTTTGTACGCATCCCTTTTATATAGATACTGAATAGAGCATTTTGATTTCACTTTTTAACTATTTGCTGTCACAATTATTATTATGATCATGATTGTGGTCGTATTATGATTATTATTATCATTATTAAATGTACTTGATTATTTTTCTTCATCTTTCTATAATCATCGTTATTATTAATTTTTTACAATTTTTAAGTTTATTATTATTTTTAAGACGTTAAAGAATTTATACTGCAAACTTTATGCAAACTTTTAAAGTCGGAAGTATACTTGTGTACGCTGGAGAACACCAGTTCATTAAAAATGGTGGTGTTATTTTTTTATCAGTTAATTTTTTTATTACGTATTTGCATTATTTTTTAAAATATAAATATGAGCGTATATTAATTTTTTCTTATTATTACTATTTAAAATAAATATGAGTATTATAAATTTTTTTTCTTAATAGCTAGCAACACTTATCAATAAATTTTAATTATTTACGTAGAAAAAGGAACTTTTTACTTTTTTATCATTATTATTGTTCAGGAAAATTTTATTATAAAATTATTAATATTATAAAAAAATTGGAACTTTTTTTTATTATATGGTAAAACTTATAAGAAAAGTAATTATTATTATATGTAAAGAATTAAAAGTTCGGCTAACTTTTTTTTATTATTGTTATATAGTAATACTTTTAAATAAAATATCAGTTTTATTATTTAGTGATTTTTTCATATAAAATTTAATAATTATTTATACAAAAAAACGAATAGAACTTTTACTTTTTCTTATTTTTATTATTTAGTAAAACTTAAATAAATTATTAATGATCATATAATAATATAAAATGATTTAGAACTTTTACTTTTTGTTATTGTTTATTAAATTTTAAAATAAACTTTTAGTTATTAACATTTTTTATATGAATTAAAAAATTTTTCTATTTTTACTTTTTAGTAAAACTTTTTAATAAATGTTTATTTTTATATAAAACGAATATAAATTTTACTAATTTTACTAACTTTTCTATTATCCTAATTATTGATATTTAGTATAACTTTAAAAGAAATTATTTTTAGTATTATAAAAATAAACTGAACTTTTACTAACTTTTTCTTATTATTATGTAATAAAACTTTTATATAACATTTTAATAATAATACTTAAATGAAATAAATATAAACTTTTATTACTTTCATTTTCTTATATATTTTTATTTAGTAAAACTTTTTAAAATTTATGTAATTATTTTAATTTTTATTATCTTTTATTTAATATTATTATTTAGTAAAACTTACAAATAAGTTTTAATTATTATATTAAAGGAATACAAACATTTTCTTTTTTATTTGATAAAATTTTTAAATTTTGTAATAATTATTAATTTTTTCAAAAATGAATATAAAATTTTACTAACTTTTTCATTTTTCTTTATTATAATTAACAAAATATTTTTTTTGTGTAAATAAGTTATTATATAATAAACAATAAAGTTTTAGTAAAGTTTGCTTTATTTCATTTAAAAATTCTAAACTAACATAAACTTTTTTATAAAGTATTTAATATATATATATATATATAAAGTTATTATTTGTAACGAATCTATATTTTCATAAAATTTTCTTCACTTAATATATATATTTGATTATTACTCTTTATATACTTTTATTGTTTACTTATTATTATTGATATTAAAAATACTTAGAAAGCTAAACTTAATTTATATTTGTTACAATTTTTTTTATCCTAATATTTTTTGCTTATTATTAAAAATATTATTATATAATAGTAATATATTACTAAATTTATAATTATAAATGTGTAAAAAGTTTATTTCATTTATTATACTTACCCCTATTAATATTATTTATAAACCTTTTTAGAAGAAAATGTAATATATATATACAGTTATTATCAATAATTATATAATAATTCATATATTTATATGCTTCACTAAAAATATTTTTATTGTAAATACTATTCTATATACTTTTATAATATGTTATCAATAGTAAAAAAATATTTATAATAGTATTTTATATTTACTATTATTTATACTGCTTATTAACTCCTTTATTTATTTATTGCGCTTTTATTATTATTATTATTATTATTAAAAATTACCTCTTTCGCTTATTTTATATTGAAGTTTAATATATTCTATATTTACCTTTATTCCTTTTTTAAAAAAGTTTATTATGAATATATATTATAATATGTTAGTACTTTTATATTAAATATTTTTTAATGCTCTCTTTTCTCTAGTGCGTATTATTCTTTTAACTTATTACTTGATAAATATGTATAGTTATAGTATTAATTTTTTTTCATAATATGTATATACTATTTTAAATAAAAAAATATTTATTTTTTTAATATTTTTTATAATATAATAAAAGTTAATAATTAAAGTTGTAATAATAAAAACGCACAAAAAAAATTATTATGTAATACAAATTTATTCTAAAAATTACAGTAAATAATATAAGTACGTAATAAAAATAATAAAACCAAAAATAAATTTCTTTTTCTATAAAAATAAATATATTTATATTTAAAAATGATAATTTATAAAAATTTATTTAAAAAAATATATATTATTATTGTTTTATACAACATTATATTTTTTTTAAAAAAAAAACTTTTAATTATCAAACTTGATATAAAAATATATATAATTTATTGTTTTTATATAATATATTTATTTTTATAAAAAAGTTATTATTTTTATTAAACATTATAAAAATATATATAATTTATCATTTTTAAATTAAAAAACATTTTATTATCAAAACTTATAAAAATATATATTATATATAAATATATTTTTTTCTTTCAAAGATTCTTATGAAAAAGTTTCTATTAGCCTTCAAGTCACGCTTTTGGGTTACTGTTTCACTCGCACTTTCCTCTTTATTAAACGTGAAAACTTTTTTTATTTCGTGTCATTTATTGTTTTTAATTTTATGTACTTTTTATATTTTTTTCTTTAAATATATTTATTTATAATTTTATTTTTTTTTTATTATGACTTACTATTATATCCTCTATACTCTAATACTTTTTTCTCAAATATCTTAGTATATATATATATATATATTTACCTTTTTTTAAAATATTTACTTTTTATTTTCTCTCAACTTTTATATTTTTACATTTTTTTTTATAATGTATATATTTTCTTCTTTACATTTTTTATATTTTTTTATTATTTAATTTTTTATTTTTTATATTCTTTTACACTTTTCTTTATTTTATATTACTTTTTTTGTTCAGTTCTATCTTATTATTTATTTTTTTATATTTATTATATATTTTTACTAATTATTTTTTTTCTTATTTAGTATTTATTATATATTTTATATTTTTATTTACTAAATTTTTAATCTTTTATACTTTCTTTATTATTTATGTTTATTTTTTTATTCGTTTATCATTGTATTCTTTATATTTTTTTAGGGCTCTTCCCCCAGAAGTAGTGATATTTATAATAACGAGTTACTGGCACGGCCAAGTATAGTTATGCAGGTTTATTATTATTTTATTATTAATATTATAAATCATTACAATTATTTTATTTATAATTTTAATAATAATATTTCTTTATTATTATATTTCTTCTTTTTCTTCTTCTTTTATTATTATTATTATATATATGTTATCATTAACTGTTGTTGATATTTTATTATTATTATTACTCTGTTGTGGTTGTGGTTGTGGTTATTCTTATGTTAATTATGTTTTATTATTATGTTATTACTAATGATTTTCTTCATCTTATTATTTTTGTTCATTATTAGTTTATTATTAGTTATTATATCATAAAATTTACTTTTATTATTATTTCATTATTAATAATTATTGTAACATTATTGTTGTTTTTATGGTTAAAATTATATAATTAGCATTATTACTTTAATTATTATTTTATTATTATTATTACAGAAATGCTTTCAAAGTCTTGCTATTAACGAACCAGAAACGCTCAATATGTTTATTAACAACTTATTTAATCTTTCTTGTTGGGTTATTACCGAATTATTTGTTACTCTTCAAAAAGTATAGCAGTTTTTATTATTTTTTATGATTATTATTCCACTTCATTATATTTAATGAGCTTTCCGCTACTGTATCTGAATCGTTGGAAATGGCGGACAATCTCGCTTTAATAAATACTCTCACTCAAGAATCTAATATGTTTACAGAAATAACTGTGAATTTGTTGCAAGTATACATACTATTGTTATTATTGTTATAATTGTTATTACCATATTTAATATAGGACTAACATTATTTAGCACATTAATTTGATTTATGATTACATAAATGCAATAAATTAGAAAAAAAGTAAAAATTTTTTTAGCAAAAAATTTATTAGTTATTAATAATAATTAATTAATAATTATAAATAATAAAAAGTTTATAAAAAATAATGTAAAGTAAAAAAATACTCTTTAATATTAACAGTAATATATAAGTTATTAATAGTAACCAAGTAAGAATTATAATTAAAGAAAAATAAAAAGTAAAGAAAATACATTAAACTATTTTGAAAATAATGAAATTATGTAATTTTTTGTATCATAAATAATGAAAATATGCAATAAAAGCTTTATATTATTATTATAATGAGGACGTAATACTAATGAATTTATATAAAAATACCAATTAAACAAAACTACATTTACAAAAGTTTGTTAATATAAAGTTGTATTTTTTTAGTGCAAGTGTGGCAAATTAAACTAATTGGGGATATTTTATTATTAAAATTGGAGCCTTCTGTACGGTCTTTTTTATTTGTGACTTATTATAAATGAACTGGTTATTCGACTTCATAACCTGCCAGATAATGTTTTGTTTGGTAGCGTTATATAGACTTATTTTACATATATCGAAAGTATGTAGAATTTATTTATTTTCTTTACCATTGAAGCACTTGGAAACCGTCACCCGTTTGGCTGTCCAATACTTTTCTTTGGACGAGGTTACTGGACAAATAAACACCACGCGGTTGTCGCAGCTTGTCTTCCACGTGGTTCAGCGGACCCTTGGCCACCAAACTACGGAAGGTATATTAAAATTTTTTAATCTTCCTACGGACGGGATATTCCTTATTTGGCATCCAATAGGCTTTGATGATCTACTTATTTTGCGACCGGTTGTGAGTTTACTTGCCAATATGAATGCTGGTTATACACAATCGGCGTCAATTTACTTATACTGCCCTTTTCACTTATTGCTATGCTTACCTTTTACATTTCTTTTTTTATTAGTATATCCTTTTACTAATAAAAATAGTCATAATATTTGTTAATAAATTCATTAACTATTATCATTATAAAAATTTTTAACAGAATTTGGGCACGTGTTTTTAAAGCAACTTGTGTCCGATCCCGGCTTCCACATGGACAACATTGAAAAGGTTTTTGAAAAACTAAAACTTCAGCATGACCGTATGAATTATTATTATTATTATTATTATTATTATTATTATTATTATTATTATTATTATTATTATTATTATTATTATTATTATTATTATTATTATTATTATTATTATTATTATTATTATTATTATTATTATTATTATTATTATTATTATTATTATTATTATTATTATTATTATTATTATTATTATTATTATTATTATTATTATTATTATTATTATTATTATTATTATTATTATTATTATTATTATTATTATTATTATTAAGTATCGTTTCACGGCTCTGATTATGATCGCTTTTCATTACTTTTGGATAATATTCGAGAAGTTTATATGCTCAAAAAGGTGTTTTCTTTTGCCACTTTATTCATATTTTTTATTGGATAATTATTTATATAACATTTTTTATTAATATCAGTTTATTTTACATTTTATTTTTTTTTGTATTATGATAAGAATATGAGCAGTGAGGAAGCTGAGCAAATGGGAGAAGTTTGTTCCATTTGTTGTACCAATACTATTGATCGAAAGTTTGAGCCATGGTAGGCTGCATGCTGCTTTGCTCGTGCTATAACTTTTTACTATTTTATTTATATAGTTAATTTTATTTTTAACATAAAGTGTCTCCTTACCCTTTCATTGGTTTAAAGAGCAACCAATAATTTCACATATTTTTATCGCATGTGATACTAACTTTTTCTTTTATATATAACTGTACTGTAATCTGGAAATATTATTATTATATTGTGTTTATATAAATATTTACTTACAATTTATATTATTTGTAAATTTAAATATTTCCTTATATAAAAGTGTTTATAAGAACATTCTTTACTTTTTGCTTATATTTTTTCATTGGTTTATAAAGCCACCAATGCTCAATGGAATACTTTTTTAACTTTTTTTGAATTTATAGCGGACACATGTCTTGCGCCCAATGCATATTAAGGCATCTGCTGAACGAAAGATCCTGCTTTTTTTGCAAAAAGGATGTTTTAAAAGTTATAGATGTTTCCAAAATTTAATTTAAGAATAAAACTTTTTATTTTTTTTCTTAACTTGCTTAATAATTATTTAAATTATCATATAGATATATAAATTTCTTAATTAATATCTCTTTAAAGATTAGAACTGCATACAAAATCGTGTAAATTGTCTTAAAAGTAAAAGTTTTTGCTTTAAAGGCTGCGCATAAAAGAGTTTCTACACAAGTTCAGTTTTCATATAAAGTTTGTTAGCACAATTAATAGTCTAAGTTTACTTTACCATTAATAAAGCTCCATCCGAATATTTTTAAATTTAGATTTACAAAATTTCAAATCATGTTAATAACAATTAATCGGTGGTCATCCAAATAAAAGAAACCACATCGAACACTCAACTGAGTTACTTTAAAAATTGCCAGAAAAATATGACTGTTCAATAAAGTTATTACCAGCACAACAAATTTTATAAGAATTTTTATAAGCGTGTGTTTTGGTGGTAAACAAGGATTTATTATACAAAGTTTATATCATTTATTAGAAAGACTAATTTACATGCAAGCCTGCCATCAAAGAAAAAAAAACAATTTTTTTTTTTTAACATTGCTTTAAATCTTATTAGATCTCAATAAAAAGTTAGAGGAAAAGCACCTCTTAAACAATTTATTTGGGTTGAATTATAATAATATAGATACTAGTAAGACGAATTATTTGCATTCCACTAAAAGCAGAGCATCGCTTTAGAACTTAAATATCTCGATTTTTAAAAAAATTAGCGAAATTTAAAATTCGTAATTTTTTGCAAAATTAATTTAAGCCAATGATTAGACCCACAATACTTTCTAAAACTGCCGTTATAAAATTTTGTATAAAACGGAGAATAATAGGAAGAACAATTAATTTATTGCTTCGTAGAGAAGGGGTGGGGCAGGCATACAATGTGCATTGGCACAGACGAGTGGTAAGGGCACGTGACTTATCAGAGTTAACGCCCTCTTTAATCAATTATTTGGTAGTTTTTCCCTACAATAAAGCACAAGATCACAAACTTTCGGGTTTTAACATAAATTCGGAAAAATCCATTGGCTGAAAAATTCAAAAGGCTTAGATCAGGTACCTCGAACTTATCCCAAAAAAATATATATATATATATAGACCCTCAGTTTAAACAGTTTAACTAAGCTTTCTGTTCAGATCATATGAAACTTTAACACGGTAATAGCGAAATTTTTATAGAGATTAAAGCATAAATTTTTCCTCTCGAAGGGTGTTTTTTTTTAACTGAGTTAACCTGCAATTTTAGTCCACTCGTCAATTACTTTTCATCCTCGGTTTCTTAAAAACGTAACTTCTGTAGTAATAACTTTGACCCTCCTGGCTCTCTCTGGTAAGAGCTATTCCCTATAGCCTATTACTTATTTCGAATAACTCCATAAAAATCCAGGAATAACAGCTATTTGTAAATATAAAAATAATTAATTTTAAAAATTTATTTTTTTTCGATGCCTTCTAATATCGAAGCTGGCAAATCTATGATTCTGACAGATGTTATATTTACAACAGTCTCAGGTGGTTTCCAGATCTCTAACTTAGAGTTTAAAAAATATAAAAAGGAAAAAAAAAAAATTAAAGTACAGGAAAGTCTTCTAAGTGCAGTTTGAAGTGAAAATTGCTACTAATAAATTATTTTAATTGTCGTTCCATCTATTCTTTGCAATGTTTATTTAATTCCCTATTTTTAGCTTTTTTGTATATTCCGTTTTGCCACTTTTATAGTTTTTCTTTAGTAAGCTTCTGTTTCTTCTACATTGTATAATTAATGTTTTTACTTTTTTGCTTTTTTGCTTTTTTAAAATTCTTAATTGAAACTTCATTTTATATATTAATGCTTATTATAAATATGCTTCGATAATTGCCTGTAAAGTAGTTTCTTTTAAATATATAAAATTTCTAAAAGTTAATAGTAAAAATATATATTTTTTTTATTTACAAAAATAATATTCTTATAAACAGATTATCTGATTGAAAAGTTTAAAAGTAAACCTTTATTACTTAAAATGTACAGAAATATCTCGATAACATAATTTTGTTCTGTCCTTAATTTATTTATTTACCAGCTGTTTTTTGATTAAATATGCAACTCTTTGAAAAGTTTATTTTAAATGTTAATTTAAACAATTTATTTGATAAACCGTAAAGAATATACAATAAAAAAAATTTATTATAAATTTGAATTGCAATGACTATTAAAGTGCATTAATATTATAACTTTTAAGAATTTTATGAACTTTGAGTCGTTTTTAACTTTACTTAACTAACGCAACGTCTTTACTTGAAAAAAAGCTACAGTAATATATTAAGTTTTGTAATGATTTTTTTAAAACTTCTTTATATAACGTGATTGTTATAAAAAAATGAAATAATCAAAAAAATTTAATATTACAAAAGTAAACGACAATTATAAAATCTCGACTGAAGTGTATTTCTGTCGGAAATATTTTAAAAAAAAGGACAAAATTTACTACTGGAAATATACAATAATAATTTAAAATAAATTTTATTAATGAATTTATGAATAATAGTGATTACTGAACTAATTCTACGCTATAGAAATCATATTTCGAAAAAAAATTATATACTAATTTATATTAAACAGTAGAGTTATAAATACTTAATAAATAAATTTATAAATATAGTAATTAAATGAAACAAATTATTATTTCTTATTAAGTCAATATTTTTATATATAAAATTTTTTATTCGGGTGTAATTCACTACAATTATAATGAAAGGAAGGTAAATCACAGACGTAGATTCACTTTATTAAGTTTTAGTATATATTAAATTTTTATTTATCAACGTCCATAAAAGTTTCTCTTTTTAGTCTATCGAGTCTCGCCGTTATTTCATCTTTGCCGCTTGTCTGAATTTTTTTTTAAAAAAAATTAATTTAATAATTAAAATTGTCTTATTAGAAATAAGTAAAGTAATGAACTAATTTGTATAATTCAATAGTCTATAAATTTATAATGAAATAATTCACTTAAAAAAATTTATTAAATTAAAAATGCCTTTCTAAATTTCTTGATAAACTAAATAATGCTATTTAAAAAACATTAGTAAAACTGTAATATAATAAAATTCCTGAGTAAAAGATTTTTAAAAATATATATATATATATATTGTTTTAAAACAAGCATCCTAATTTTTTCAAATTGGAAAAATGCTAATTTATTTAAAGAAATTATGAAGTTGTAACGAAAAATAGTTTCTATTATTTTTATTTAATAAATTAATAAAACTATTGAATTGATACAAAAAAGTTTACCTATTAATGGGTATATTAAAAAAATATAGTAAAAAAATAAATTATAAATGCAATGAAACAAAAGTTATTGATAAAATCTTTTTTAATGAAAAAAATAAAATTAAAATTTTCAGAAGTAAAAATTCTTGTAAAATTAGAGCGAAATTAAAATTATTAATAAAATTATTTTTTTAAATTGGAAAAAAACACAAAAAATTTATAAAATTATAGATATACGTTATTAATAAAAACCTTAAAGGAAAGAAAAAAGCAATCTAAATTTACTATTAAATAAAAAAATTAAATATTGCTGTGAAATAAAAGTTTATGAAAGTATTTTAGTAAAAAAAGATAATCATTCTAAATTTCTTTATTACATCAAAATGTAGTGACATAAAAGTTACGAATAAAAATCTTATAGTAAAAAAAATAATTATTCTAAAATTTTTAGTACATAAATAAATATTAAATTAGTAAAATAAAAGTTACTACTAAAAGCAGCTTTCACAATGAGAAATAATCATAGCAAATTTTTTATAAAATAAACTATTAAGAATGTAGTTAAAATAAAATTCATTAACAAAAGCTTTTGTAATAAAAAAAATAAATTTTAATTTCTTATTAAAAATAATTTGTGAAATCATAGTGGAAAACAAAAGTTTATTTAATGAAAAGACTTAAGCATTCTAAATTTAGAATAAATAAAAGAAAACATAAAACTGTAATGAGATGAAAGTTATAGAGTTATCTAATCACAGTCGCAAAAAAAATAGTACCTCATTTAAAAAAGCTTTTCCCTGCAGTGGAAGTGCTGAAAAAGTTAAAAATTTAAAATGAATAAAGTTATATTAGTGAACTGGTACATGAATAAAAGATTTATGTTTTTGTGATTTATTGGATATATTTAAAAGAATAGTTTATAATTTAGTATATTTAGCATAAAAAGTTAATATTAAATTCTTATAAAAGAGCAAAAGGAACTAGTTATATTAAATTTATAAAATTATTTTATAATAAAATAATAAAATCAATTATTAAATTTTTTTTATTATCAAAGTTTTTATAAAAATATATATTTTTATAAAATTATTATTTATTCATTTCGTATTACTAGTTTTATATTTTTATCCAATATTTATATATTAATATTTTATATATATTTTTTCTTGTTATAATATTTATAAAGTATTTATTCATATTTTATTTTTTATTATAAAAAAAAAAAAGTAAAAAATACTCAAAAAGTATTCAATAATGGCAAAATAAAATTTCCGTTATAAAAAATTAATGTTTTACAATAATAAATTTATATTTATTATAAAAAATAAATAACTAATAAAAAATTAAATATATAATATTCATTACAAGAAGTTAATAAACTGTTTTGCTCGTGCTGCATATAATCAAGATTGCGACGAATGTATGTCTATATATATTTATAAACGTATTATTTATGAAAAGTAAATATGCAGTAAAAACAATAATATCAAAGAAAATTCAGTAATATAAATCTTTTATAATATATAAAAATGATAATAACAATGAATTTAATGAACGAGAAGTAAAAAAGTTTAGCACATACTTAAAGTGTACTTAATATCAACTAAAGCAAAAAAAAACAAAAAGTATAACGAAACACTCGAGCAATATATAGACACTATTAGAAAAAATTTATTCAAAAAAAAGAAAAAAGTGAAAAGGCAGTAAAAAATATTATAAAATAATCACTAAAGAAATTAGTCTTAAACTATAAAATTACACTAAAAATGTAGAAAAAATGCAATAAAATATTAATATTAAATTTTCATTAAAAAATTAGAAAAACGTAAATTAAATATACTTAACAGTAAAGATGTAAACTTATATTTATTTAAAAGTATAAATACATGAACAAGTAAAATATAATAAACTTTTTATACATAAAATAAAAAAAAATATTTCATAACAAACATTATATAAAAATAGTTGCAATATAAAAAAGTAAAAAAATAAATAATTACTTTATAAAAGTTAGGAAACTTATTAATAAGCTTTGGTAGTACTTTTAAACTTTCAGGAAACTCTCGTTGGATTCGAAAAAGTTCTTTTACAAGCTAAACAATAAAAATCATAAATATATATAGCAAAAAAATATATATAAACTAAAGTTTAAAAGTAATTATTATAGTAATTTATATAATAATTAAAAAAATAATGAAAAACTGTTTGAACTGAAGGAATATATTAAATAAATCAATATCACTAAACAAATTTATAAAAAAAAGTACAGCGAATGAAAAATAATATATTGAAAAGCCAATAAACATATAAATAAAATTATAAAGAATGATATAAAAACCTCCTGAAGCTCGCATTCCTCGAATGCCGGCTGCCTAATTTTTGTTTCTAAACGCTCAAAAATATTTCTGACCAATGCGAGTGTAGATGGCGCAATTTCAGATTCATTACAATCACTGACTTCTTGTTCAGGGCACTTAAAAAAATTGTTAATATTTTTATAGATCCAAAAAAATTATAAGGAAGTTATACTTTTGTGAAAGCAGAAGAAAATTGATATTGCGGATTTTTAATTCGAATAAATTTTAAAGCATATTCGTATAGCATTTCTCCTTTTTTAACATTTAGTTCCTTTAAGGTGTTTTCTATATATTCTAATAATAATAATAATAGTAATAATAATAATAGTAATAATAATAATAATAATAATAATAATAATAATAATAATAATAATAATAATAATAATAATAATAATAATGAAACCTGCAGGAAAATATCGCACTGGTAAAGAAACAATAGTCTTTGCAGTGCGGCAAGGCTGATCTTCTTCTTTATTTCTAAGGTAAACAAATATTAAAATATTAAAAAAAAAATGAAATATACTATTTTCAAAAAATAATATGAGAAAACTGCATATGAAGTTTATTTTTTATAAATAAAAAAACAAGCCCTAAAAAAACTCTTAAGTTATATAATTATTTATAACGGTTTAGGAGAATATAAAAAATAGTACCTCCAAAATATTTCTTGCCAACATTTTGCTGGATGCGCCCTAAAAAATTGGTTAAGCGAGGCGTATATCACTTTCCAGTCCAATGACATCACCAGCTCTAATGATAACAGAAATATAATGAAATAAAATAATAAAGGCAATATAACGAACCTGGTTTATCCTTCATTGGCTTGCATAACTTCCACATGCCCTTCAAGACAAAATGAACAAAATTCACATCTGAAAATCTAGCTGATTCGGTGAGAAGGTCCAATAATGTGCTAGAAAATATAAAAACACATGGAATTAGAATTGTACTAAGAAAAGTTAAGTAAAAAATTAAATAGAAAGAAAAATAAAAAATTTGGTGATAATTAAAAATATATATTTGTTATAAAATTCAGAATGTTTTAGTACAAAATATATTGTGAATAATAACATTATTTACTATAGAAAAAGGGAAATAATAATGAAGAGTATCCATTAAAAAGGGACCAAAAAAAATTAGAAAAACTTCACAATTTTGAATGAAGTAAAAAAAAATTAAAAAAATACAGTATAAATAATGAAGCACAGTTAAATAATTTTTTAGTGAATTAGAAAATGAAAAAATATATTTAATATATAAACTTAAAAAATAAAATTATTTTAAACAAAAGTAAGAAATATATAAGTTTAAAATAGTGTCGCACAAAAAATGTTACGAAACGTTTATTAATCATAATAAATTCATAAAAATTAAAAAAGAAAATTTAATAAAATACTTAAAAAAATGAAATGAAAATATTTAAATTAAATATTTTTATATTACTATTTACAAATTTCAAGTTTTTCACTTTTACTTATTCCTATTCGATATTTGCTAATATAATTTTTATTATTAATTACAAAAGTTTAATATAGTTTTTAACTTTATATTTATTACTTTTCGTTATTTTTATAAAAGGTTAAAAAAAAAATTACCACAACATAATAGTTTTATCGGAAAGTTTTAATATGTGTGAGGCCAGATCATTAACAGCTCTAGTAACAAGAGGCCCAAAGTGCTATAAAAGAGGGGAAAACTTGAGAAAATTTTCTTTAAAAAAGATGATAATAACAAATAAGTAAACAGTTATAAGTAATATATAGAAGAAAGGTATAATAATAATATTTAGAAGAATATAGAAACAAAAAAATTAAAAAGATAATTTACTATATTAATAATAAATTTTAAGTAGAAGAACAAAAATAATAATAAATCAAGATGATTTATAATAATATTAATAACAAATAAATAAAAAAGAAAAAAAGGAAAACAAAATAATAAATTAAATAAACAAGTATCATTGAACCGCATCACAAGTAACGCAGGCAGTTTGATTGGACAAAAAAGACAAAACTTCCCGAATAAGCGGAGATAATTCCTCGCTAGTGATGCTTTTAAAACCGCCGTGGCGCTCTATTAAGACCACGAGTGCACCTAAGAAAGGGGGGGAAATGATAATATTAAAATGGCCCAAAAAATGTATAATATAAATTTTTACTTTTATTATGTGTTGACATATCTAACATATTATTAGTATTAATATTTAAACCCAAACTTTTATATTTAATACATAATTCTTCCATATTTTTATCTATAACATCCATATATTCAAATTTTCATGTTTTATATTTATTTTTGTCGCTTTAAATCAATTATTTAGTAATATATATTAAATTATATAATAAAAAAGTATCGCTCTTTCTTTTTTTCATTTAAATATATAAATCAAATTTTTTTAATACTATTTTATTAATATATATAAAACTATAAAGAAATAATAATATTATACAGTGCTAAATTTTTTAAAGGATTTATTATAAAAGCTTTATATAATAATAAATAATAATAATAAGAATAATAATAATAATAAGACCGTAAACAGCGCGAAAAAGTTGTATTTCGTTCTTAATATCATCAGGATGATTAGATAATGCAGACTAATATGTTTGTTTATGAGGAATAGGGAGTATTATACAATATAATAAAACTTAAATATAATTATAAAATATTAACAAGATCCTTATTAAGTATATAATAAAATTAAAGAAATTATATTCATATAATAAGTGTATTACGAAATATATTTAAACTTATATAAAATTGTATACATAATGATAATAAAAGTATAAAGAAATTTAATAAATACGTACAAATAATAATATCATTAAAGGAATATAATTAATATATATATATAATTACATACTGAATATAACTGTATTAAAGCATTTAAGGAAATGTATATAAAATTGTACACGGGCCATAATAATATTAAGAGATAAAATAAAATATATATAGAATTAGACACAAATAATAAAAAAAGCAGTAAGAATATAATATAATCATAATTATACACAAAAAAAATAATAAAAACGTACATCGCGAATCTTTCTCAAAGAAAACTTCAGTTGTATAGTTAAAGGCATTAGAATATTTGAAAAGGGATAATCCGCCACCTCCTTTATAAAAATTATTTTTTTTTTGTTGTTAATTGGCTATAAATTTATAAATTTCAATTATTATTGTCTATAACATTTTTATGATTTTTTTGGAATTTAAAATATTAGTTCATTGCTTTCAGTGAAAAATACTAACGATAAAATCTTATGTTAGTTCTTAATAATTTTTGTAAATATTTATGCATTACTTCGGTGTAATATTTATTATTTTTATTAATTCCTTTATTATAATACTGGTATTTCTCTTTACCCCCTATTACATATAATATTATTAATAATTATTATTTATAAAATACTAAAAATAAGTACTTAAAGTAATATATATATATATATATAATAACTTCATTAAAAAGTTTTATAATAGTAACACCGCTAATAAAATTCAATATAACTTTAACAAGAAAAAAATTTTCTTAATAATTCTTTTTAAATATTGTAAGCGTTATCAATAAAAATTCTAAAAAGAATAAAATCTTAAAATTTTTCATAAATATTCATATCATTTAATATCTATTTTTTGACTCGTTATTTATTTATACTTTATTAGAAAATAGTCAAAATATTTACTTTTCATTATTATTATTCTTACATTTATATTTATATTTGAATTTAATTTTTTTATTTATTATTATAAAAACTAAAATAAAAAATTTAGAAGTTTTCATAAATAATAATGATATATCTTTTAATATTGATTTTTTGTCTCGTTATTTACTTATTATTACATTGTTAGTACTTTGATAGTAAAAAAATAATCGAAATAATAACTTTTCATTATTTTTATTTATAATTATATCAACATTATAATAAATTTTTTAACTATTATTATTTAAAAAACTTTTATTCTTGTTACATAATAGCATTATAAATATTGCCTATTATTAGTTATCAATTGTGTATTATTAAAGAAATTTTTTAATAAATATTTACCTATTATACATTTTTTTATAATTATCGGATTAAAAATAATATGGATATTTATTAAAAAAATATTAATTTTCTTTTCATATTACTTTATTAGTAGAAAGTAGTCGACGTTGAAGGTCTTCCAAGGAAGAAATCGTCGAAGTAATATCTTCCACATTTAAAATATCAATCAACAACAAATCAAGAGATTTGCTTTCTACTTAAAATAAACAGTATTGGCTCTTTATCAAATTTATAGCTCTTTTAGTGATCACCTGAACCAATCACCGCAGTGGTGTCGGGATTATTGGGTTCATTAGTTGAGAGAGTCGTGTTGCTTCTACGTATAAGTGATAATAATGAGAATAATAATAATGAATATTTATTTAAATATTATTTATTTTTTACTATTAAATTATTGTTTAACTATATTTCCTCTAAAAATACTTTTAAATTTATATTCATAAATAATTATAATAAATAAATATTAATATAATAACAATATAATACTACTTTTGGTTCACACTAAAATTCTTCTCTAAAGCGGTTTCAGCTTCTAAATATAACAAAAAATAAAATTAACAAATTAAAGCAAAAGTAACAAAAAAATTAAATTTACTTTTTTAGTATACGAAATACTTTTATTTATACATTTTGTTTCTTTTATTTCTTATAACTTTCTTAAAAAAGGTCGGCTACTTTGTTTTTTTAATGAAACATTTTGTGATTTGCAAAAATGAAATAAATATAAATATAATAAATAATACCAAAAAAGTTAAAGATAACTTATTTAGAAAAAAGTAATAAAAAACTTTATTTATAATATAAATGAAAATATAATTGATAACTTTCAACAAATATAACAAAAAAGTGTTAAAATAAATTGTTAATAAAAAAAATGTTTATATAATAATATATATTTACTTAAAACAGAAAAGTTACATAATAACAAACTATAAAAAATTATAAAATCTAAGTTAATTGCTGTTAACAAAAACATATTTTTTAATGAAATAACTATTATTATTTTTTATAACACTTTTATTTATTTAAACAGTCACGCATAAATCTGGCTAATTAGCGAAAGAGCGAAAAAGCTCAACGACGTCTAGTTCTAATAACCATTAGCCCATCCAGTCAAAATTTTTATTATAAAATACAAGTATAAGAAATATGTATACAGTAAGCCAAAAAGTAAAATGTTTTTAATATACATGAATAGAAATAATAAATTTTCATTATTTATAAATAAGAAAAAGTTATATAATATATATATTTACTATATGCGGAAACTGAACAAAAAAGTTAAAAACTTATTATTGCTATATTAAAAATATTTATACAAATTATTTAAAACACATTCGACAATTTTGAAACGAAGAAAATATTTATTAAATATATTTATGAGCAGAAATAAAATACTAAAGCATGAAAGTTAACACATCTTATTGTCCTATAAAAAAAAATTATAATGTATTTATAACACTTCAACAATAGTACAAAGAAAGTATAAAAATATACACTTTCATAATAAAAATTATATACATTTATATATACATAAAAGCACTAAAGCGTAACGCTACATATAAAAAGTTTTTAAGAACATAATAAAAAACTTGAATATTAAAAATAAAAAAATAAAGCTTAACGCTACATAAAAAATATTTTGTAATGAAAACTTTTTACAGATATTTATATAAAAATAAATACCTAAAAGTATAACAATACATAATAAAACATTTTTTCTTATAAACAAAAACTATATATATATATATATTGATTTATAAATGAAAGAACCAAAGCAAAACGTTACATAAAATTATAAGTGTAATCTAAAATAAAAATAATAAAACATAAAAGTAGAAACTTTTTATCGCTCTATGATGTAATATTTTATAACAATTTTTAAAGGGCTCATAATAATAATAATAATATATATTACCGCCTAAGCCAAGCTCTATGCAAAGAATTTTATGATAAGAATAAGATAAACCCTTCAACTTTTCAAGCATTTTCGGTCCAACTTTGCTATAACACTAAACAGTTATAAAATTATAATAATGAAAAATATAATTATAACCAATAATTAAATAAATTAAAAATATTATTATAGTAACAAATTTTATTATCATAATAAACATATAATAATAATAACTTAAAAAAGTAAAAATATAAGGTTTACGAAGATTAAAAAAAGTAATAATAATAAACAGTATAATTTTTATTATAAATATATTAATAAATAATAATCATAAATAAATAAACTTTTTTAAAAAAAGAAAAAACGGAACGCTTCACACTTTTATCTTCAGAGTCAAATGCAAAAAGAAGAAGTTCCAAAAAGTTTTTAGGAAGAATAGTAATTCCGTACTTCTCAAGAACGCCCTCCATTTCCTATAAAAATAAATATAAATAGTAAATAATAATAATAAAAAGAAATATTATCATTATTTATTTCTGTAAATAATATAAATATAAATAAAATTTTATAATAGCCGTAATATAAATTTTTTATGATTAGTATAAAAACTTTTTAATAACTTTTGTATTCCATATATTTATTTTTTTAAAAGTATATAAAAAGTTCATCATATTAATAAAAAAAAATTTATATTTGATATAAAACTTTATAAACTATATACTTTCATTAATATTAACATAAAAGTCATAATAATAGTATTAATATATTCATATATGTTGTGGCTAAAAAAAATGCCGGCTTCTCATTAATGATGCAGTAATATAATATTAGGACATAAAGTATACTGACACAATAGCGCTATTTACCAGTGTATGTATATATATAAGGCGGCCTCCCCCCGATATTGTGTCCATAAAGTATACTTTAGTAAATAGCACTATTGTAACAACGTTTCGTTATATGTTATTATACAACCATTGCACTATATATTAGAAGCAAGAACTTATTAATTTAGCCAAAATACCTCAGCCAAAGAGTATCTACGTCTAATATATAGATACAATTTTCGTAAAGTAATACCAGAGCACTAACTAATACAATACAAATAATGTATCACTGACGAGATAAAGCACCAATAGTGCAACTTAAGATTGCTCGCTGAGGTAGCCTTTTAACTCGTGACGCTTGAGTCAAATACTGGAGTGCACACCCATAGCTATCATCCGGAACTATTCGCCTCTGTTAAGGTGCAGTATAAAATCTCGCTTAACCCACCCAGATGCTTCTCATTAAAAAGTGAAACAATGGAAGCTCAGCACAGGCCCAGCCGGATCAACGAGGGATGATAGATATTTATATGATTCAAAGATCAAAGGACGGACACAATCCGGCTAGTATATCAACAACAGATGCAAGAGATGACACAGAACAAATCCTAGAATCTTTTATTGTCAAACCGTAGGAAACCTGGAAGTATAACACAATTTGTCGAGATCACATGTAAGCTAGAACCTGCCTAAGATGAAATAACTATAGCACTAGTATTAAAATAGTCGTTAAATTATGAATATATTTATATAAAGTTAATTTAAATAGTATTATTATATTTAAGTTTGTTATAAAAATTATAAATATATTAATATTTAAAATTTATATGAATCTCATAATAATAATAATATCAACTGAATATTTATTATAAGAATTAATAAATATCTGTTTTGATATAGTCATTAATTTCATAACTATAATATTGATATTCTAATACTTATTATAAAATTATGGATATTTATATTATGATATTTAATAAATTTTCTTATAATAATTTAATATTTATAGTGATAAATATTTAAATAGAATTTTCTTTAAAGTTCTATATTAATGCCATAATAATAAAAGTATTATTTTTTATAGATATTCGTTACAAAAATATATATATATTCATATTTATAAAAATTTAATGTAAATAAAAGAACTAACTTTTTGATAGTGCTATAGTTAATAATTATGATAATATAAAAATAAGAAGAAATAAATAAATAACATTATACCTCAAAGCAAAGTTTTCGTATAAGCATTTTCTCCGACTTTGCAGCTTCCAGAAGAAGAAGAAAAACTTTATTAGAGGGATAACAACTACACAACGTGCGTAGCAAAAGTTTAGCTTTTTCGCAGGTAGAAACGTCTTCAAACTTTAAAATATATATAAAAGTTAATAATTATAATGATCAGAGAAAGTTTTAAGATAATATATGAATGATAATAATAGAAATACATTATTAATAAAAATAGTAATAAATATTGGAAACGGATAAATAATAATGAAGAGAAAAATATTTAAACAAAGATTTTCAAATAATTATAATATTAAAGAAAAAATTTATATTTTAAAAAGTAAAATAATTAATAAAAAAAGGTTCATAAATAATAATTATAATATGATATAAAAAAGTTTTCAGAAAATATAATCGCTTAAGAGATTTATTTATATAAACTATAAAGAAATTTATTTTTCAAATAATAAAATAAAAAAGTTTTAAGAAAATATAATCGCTTAAGAAATTTATTTATGTAAACTATAAAGAAATTTATTTTTTAAATAATAAAATAAAAAAAGTTTTAGTATAAGGTTTATCGATAATAATAATAAAGTATTAAAAATAATATTAATAATAATAAGAAAACTTTTTCAAAAAGCGCTCCAATAAACAAAGAAATCTGTTGATCGCTGAGCCGCCCGCCAAAATAAGAAGTCCAGTTCAAAAGGCTTTCTAAAAGTTCAAGTGCCTTAATATATTCACAATTATAATAGTAATAACAGTAATCTTTTTATTGGAGAGAAACTTTATTATAATTATTATTACTATATTTTAAATAAATACCTTTAATATTTTTCAGTATACATACTTTCTATAATAATTTCTCTTAAATTTTATTATATAACAATGATAGTAGCAGTAATTATGACCCTTTTATTGTATAAAAACTGTACTATTATTATGATTTGTTAAAGAAAAACCTTTTTACGAATTTATCATCTGATACTATGCTTATATAAAGATCTTTTGAATTTTATTATATAATGATAATAGCAATAATTACTCTTTTACTGTATTTAAACTTCTATTAATATTACATTACAGATAAAAACCCCGTTAGAATTTTCATGTTCTATACTTTTTATGAAAAGATTTCTTTCAATTTTATTATCAATAGCATCATTATACTTTTATATATAACTTGTTAATACTTAATAATAAGAATAAATACGCAATTAATATACATTTATTATTTTAATAAATTTAATAAAAATTTTCTTAATAACTTTATTTGAATAATTTTAACATAAAATTTTTTATAAAAAAATTTCATAATGGAATTATTAATATAATATTTTTAAAACAATAATAATATTTGTTTGAACAAAAATTATCATGATTGAATTTCAAAGAAAACTTTAATAAATTATTATTATTCAACTGTTTATTTTTTATTTATTTTATAAAAATTGGTTAAAACTTTTATTATTTATATATTAATAAAAAAAATTAATATTTTCAACTTATTTTTATAATTTTTATTAATATAATTACTATTATTTTATATTATATATATTATAAAACTTTTTTACTTTTAAATGAAGCGGCGACGAGGGAAGTGTTAAAAGCCAATTTGCATAATATAATAAAAGAGGTAAACATTTGACAAGAGCCTATAAAGAAAAATTTTAAAGAATAAAAAAATAATAATTATGAATAGTTTATTACTTAAAAAGATATTATATCACTTTTTTTGTTACTATTGTAAAATTATTCTATTAGACATCACTAAATAAAAAAATATCTTTGTATAAAAGTAAAAATTCTGTATAAAACTTTTTAATAAATAAACAACTTTATTATTCTGTTCAGAAGAACATGCTTCACATAAAGTTTGCAGCCCTTCTAACTTTTCTCTATTGGCTTCACTAAAAAGTTGGTAAAAAAGTGCCTTAAAAGTAGAAAGAATATAAGTGGAGAGTCTTAGTAATAAAAATAATATATTACACGTTGCACGCATTGCAACATCAATTTTTTCAACAAATTAACATCAACTGAATGGTGATGGGATACAATAATGTCGAATGAGATGCTGCTATCGTCTGGATCAAACACAAAAACCCTCATATCAGAGTTAGAATTTTCAAAAGCGGGTTGTTTCATTGGCTTAGACTCTACTAATGGCCAAGCATGCGGAATCTGCTCTTCATTAGTTAGAGAATGGTATTGGCAAGTGATCGTTTCGGGCTCTTCTGACGATGCCGTTGTATTTTCGGGGGCTGACGGACGCGTGGAATAAGAGAGTTTTGATTCGTTGGGAGAAGACTAGCAAAAAAATTAAGGAAAAAAGTTAATATCTAAACTTTTTTTAACTGCTATCAATATTAGTATTTATATATATTAAGAGTTTTAACAGAAACTTCAGAGCCAGATTTTGCTTTTTCCAAAAGAGAAAGTGCATATGTTATAGAAAACTTGCTGATTGGCGCTGTCTCAACTTTACTTTTTATACTGTTTTGTAAAGTGTTATGCAGGTAAACTTCAACTACACTAAATATGAAGGAAAAAAAACCTTTCATAATTCAAATACTTCATAAAAATAGAAAGCAACGTGCCCGCCTTTTTGCGTACGTCGGCGTTACGGTCCTTGCAGGGTAGTACAGAATTAAAGGTAAAAAGAATACGTAGGTATTTATAAAAAAGGTAAAGTATATGATACGCAAAAAATGTACTCTTATTGAATCAATCAACCATTCATATAAAGGAACCTCAAAACAGTGAATAACAGGGGCCAATAGCTGAGAAGCGGTCTCAGTCAGAGCTTTACTTGAAGGCTTTTCTGAAAAATAAGAAGAAAGCCAGCAAAGTAGTTCCGCACGAAGAAGAGGTTGAGGTTGTAAAAGTGCTTTTGAAAAGTCTTCATTCCCTTCGTTTTTTTTAAATATTAATAATATAAATGAATATTAAAAATAATAATCAACAATAATTAAATAAATATTATAATTAACAATAATATTAAAGTATGTCAAGTATTATATAATAAAAGATACGCAGTAAATATTAAAAAGTACATATAAAATATAAATAATATATAAAATAACACAAATCGTTCACTAATATACTCAACAGCAAGAAAAAATATAAAGTAATAAGGTATAAGAGATAAAGCGTACTAATGATATATATATAAATTATTATAATGTACGTTAAAAATAATGAATGGATATTAAACAATAGTTAGTGGCAGTGATAGTGATAATTAAACTTATACCCAACAAATTTTCTAAAGCTATTTCATTGGATATTGCGGTTAATACTTTTAGCGCCGCTTCTCGAACGTTTGTTTTGTTATCGCTGAGACAATTCTCATAAAATAATGAAAAGTAAGTTTTTCATAAAAAATAGAAAAAGTTTAAAAAAAAAACACCACAACAATATTTAAATTTAAAAAGTTGCAAAATGAAGTTCCATTCATACCAAAACAGCAGGTATGTATTTTTTGGTATATTTTGTAAAAGCAGAGCCCAATGAGTGCACTTGGTTAAAAGAGCATAATTATAAAGAGATTCAATCCCCAAAAATTTGGTCATACCCATATCACCAAGCACGTGGAGAGCCAAAGCAACTTGGTTCTTATTTGTATCAAATAGTCGTGGATACTGGCATGTTAAAAAAATTGTGTAATTACTAACAAGCAGCAAATAATAATATCAAGTGTTCTGGTAGTAAATACCTTTATCGGTACAAAAAACAGTGAATAGAACCCAAATTACTTACCAAAGTTTCTGGTAGTTCTCCTATGTTCGCTTCCACGCAAAAGTTGGCCTTTGCGAAAACTTTTTGAAGCTAAAAAAAATATTTGTTATTATAAAATTAATATAAAAAACCTTTTCTTACTATTAATTTATTATTTTTTATAACATCAAAAAATATTTTATATTTTTTGTCTTTTTAATATTTATAAAAAGTATATTAATAAAGATATTTTATATGTTCTAATAGAAATTGAAATAATATGAGTAATGAAATTTAAGAAACCTTGAGCATTCCTTCGTTCCGCGTGCGCCAATTACTATCTTTTAAATCTTTTACTATTATAAAAATAAATAATATAAAAAATATATAAATAATAGTACAAGAGCAATATCACTACACAAAAAAACTTGAAAAATCATAATAACAGTAATGATAATGATAATATACAAATATGTTCTTTTGCTAGGAAGCCTCGAATATCCGTTCTTGCCGCTTCCACAGTAGATATTGTCTCACTAATGGTGGAAATGAAACAATAAATTGGTGAAAAAGCAAAAAAATATTATAGATTGGCTACTGTGTACGTCATTAAAGTCGCAACAAAAAAATACTTTAATGTAAAATAATAAGAAAAGTGCAAGACTATATAAAAACTGCAAATTTTTTAATGATTTTAAGATATGTAAACGCTTATTAAAAAATATTTATAAATATATAATACTGTTATAAAAAAGTTTTTAACTAATAAATTGTTATTACTTTAATATAATAAAAATTATTTATTACTTTCATTAATATTATTATCATAACTATTATTATATCAATTAAAAAACACTTTTCCATGTAAAATATAGTTTTTGTTATAGATTTACTCTACTAAAAACTTTTATAAAAGAGATATAAACTAGTAAATTACTATAATAAAAGTTTTTCATTACTTTTTTAAAGATTACCATCATAACTTTTATTTTATTAATAAAAAAATAATACTGTTCCATATAAAGTAAAATTTATGATTATTATTATTGTTGATCATAGATTTTTTAAAACACATGCTTTTATTAATACTTCAATATAACAATTGCTATTACTTTTAATATAACTTATAACTAAAAGTATAGATATTGATCTGTATATAATCATTATATATACAAACCAATACCTGCCAATGTAAATATACTTATTTTTATAATACATATACTTATTTATTTATTTAATATTAAAATAATTATAAAAATTTGTATTGGTTTGAAAATTTTTTACAGTTTGCGTAAAAGTTTCTTATTACGATCATATGAAGTTAAAAAGTTTTAAAAAAATTGTTTTCTATTTACTTTATGTATATTTACGAATAATAAATTTAATTATTATAATATTTTATAGTAATTATATATTTTTATTAAAGTCTTCTTTAAAGAAATATACTTTTCATATATTTGCTAATAAAATATTGGATTCACTATTATTATATTTTATTTTTGTAATAGTTTCAGCTAACAGTTTTCTTTAAATATACAAAAAAGGTTATTATTAAATGAATACAAGAAGAGTTGTTTTTATTTATTATATTATATATTATTTATAAAATTCACGTAATGAAATTATAATTATAATATTATTCCCAGTAATATTTACTGGCTTTATTGGTTTAAATGTTTCCCTAATAAATATCTAAGTTTATTATTGCTTTTATATAAAGTAAAAGAAAAGAAAGAAAAAGTTTTATATTTATTATATTTAGAATTCATAAATAATATATATTTTCTATTTAAAATTTTTCTGGCTTTATTAATGTTAAAGTATACTTTCATAAATATTCATTTATTATTATTTTTACATGACGTAAAACAATTAAAAGAAATAAAGGTTTTATACTTATATTAAGTCATTTGCTATTATGTATAAATTTTACTATAATATACTATATTAAAAGTTCCCCTGTACGTATATATAAGTTTATTATTACTTTCATATTAAGCAAAACAGATAGAAAAGAAGTTGTTTTATATTATTATATATATCAGTAAAATTTACTCTAAATATATTTTAAATTCATTATAATTTTTTAAAACTTTATATTCCCTTATTTCTGTGATATTATTATATATAAAACAATAATAATATATATATAAGTTTTAATAAGTAAATATATTTCTTTTATATATATTTTTCACTCTCATAAAAAATAAAATATTAAGTAAACTTTATTTAATGTATGTTTTCTTTATAAATATGTATATCACTAAATATCATTTATATAAACATTGATATGAATTTTAATTATTATTCTTCTAATAATAAAGTTTATAACTTTTATACATAATAAATATTACCAAAGAGTATTTCTTTCATATTTATTATTTCTTTTCATTATTAATGTAAAAAAATTATAGATGAGTTATTAATATCTTTAACAATTTTATTATTATTATTTTGTTAAAAGTAAATTCTTATAAAAAGTTGTCATAATAAATACTTTTCTGCAGGAAGAAAGTTTTCGTTTTCTATTTTTCTAGTGGGCTTGGGGGGGAGCATACCGGAAACCTTTAAAAAAAATAATGATAGATAAGTAGATGAGCTTTTATTACAAAGTTTAATGACTTTTTTATTAAGTTTAAGGAAAATTTTTAATAACATAAAGTTTTATTATTAATTATTATTATTATTATCACTATTATAAATATTATTATTATAGTATCACTACTAATTTGTTTTAAAAGTAAAAACTTCCAACAATAATTTTTCTTACGCAGAATACAGAAATGATATCTTCATAAATATTTAAAAAAGTTTAAAGAAAATATTTATTATTTTCTTTGAAAATTGAGACAATTTCCATAAAATTTACTGATTAATATATTATTTTAAATTTTATTAAAACGATCCTTACTACTAATAATAAATATATACTCGCATAATTTTCTTTACTTTAAATATTTGAAACGGTAAATCTTCCACATAATAATAAATAAATAAAAGTTTAGTTAATAAAGTAAAAAATAATAAAATATTTTAAAAAGGATAACCTTGGAAAATTCTGATTGCAACGTTAACAAAAGAGGAGACTTAACTTCCTGGAATTTTACTTCTATATGCGCTCCAGCTAACAAACGCAATATCGTGCAAAACTTTACAGCTTCCTTGCGAACAATAGGATTGCTATGGCATAAGCAGCTCTAATAATAATAGTAGTGGTTAAAAATTAAAGATAAAAAAGTTTTTAGTAGCTTAATCAGTGAATTATTATATATAATAATATTAATAATAATAATAATGATTATAATAAAACTTAATTATTATAAATAGTTTTTGGTATATCGATATATTAATTTTTATATATAATAATATCAATAACAATAATAATAAAAGTTAATAAGTAATATGTCTGTATAGTTTTTAGTATCTTTTATTTTTTATATTAGCGTCAAGTACTGTGAAGGAAGCTTCGAAAGAGACCCTCAAGGGAGTGGCAAAGGTCTGTTGATAAACCCATAGAATAACCGGAAAAGCACTGCAACGTTATACCACAATCCTAATACACCAATCACTAAAGCACTTAGGAAGTAACCGTACTTTTTACCGCCTCAGTAACGTTATCGTTCGAAAAAGTACCGGATTATTCGTAGTATTATACCATTTTATAACTAATAATTATAATGAAAATTAAAAAAAAATAAAAAAAAGTTTTGGGTACTTTTGTTTTCTTTATTATAGCTATAATAAAAGTGGTTAATAAATAAATTTATATTAATAAAAAAGTAATAACAGTTTTCTTTAAAAAAAAGTTATGATAAAATTTTTTTATGAAACATATAATTTTATAAACAATGAAAATACTAAATTATTAGTTAATAATAAAAATTATAAAAAGGTTTTTTTGTTTTGTAAACTACGTCAGTAAAAGTAGTTAATAAATTTTTATAAATAAAAAGTTTTCCTTAAAAAAAGTTAAAATAAGATAATAAAATTTTTTCTGTAATCACTACTACAAGAAAAGTTTTTAAAAATAATCTTTTAATGCTTTAATATACAAATAACGATAATACTAATAAAAGTTTTTCTTAAAAAAAGTTTATAAATAACGTATAGAAGTTTTAAGGCATTCTTTTGTTTTATTTATTACGACTAAAAAAGTGTTTTATTAACAAAAATAGAAATTATAATAATAATAAGAATAAATAGTTTTCCTTCAAAAAAGATAAAAAATATACAAGTTTTTAGTTTCTTTTGTTTTTTTTAATTCTACTATAAAAAATTGTTCAATCAATAAAAAATAGAAATAATAACAATAATATTAAAGATTTCAGAATTTTTTATAAAATTTAAGCTGAACAATAAAAAATATGATGATCATGAAACACGTAAAAAGCAGTAAAAAGAAGTATAATTAAATTTAAAAATATAGCAAATATTATTTATATTCCAGTATTTCTTAAGCTCAATGGCTGTAAATATAATAATAAACAAAACCAGGCAGAAAACGCACGCCTTTTTCGTGAATTCATTTTAAAATGGATATAAAATAAAGGCGTACATGCAGTGCATTGGCCAATAAAATTAGATCATTAAATTATTTGTAAAGTATAAAAAAGGCAAAGACAATCCAATCAGATTAAGTCTGGCCGTCATGTATAGCATATATTTTCCAGCTCTATTCTACGAAGCACACGAGGAAGTCATTAACTTGCAATATCTACTTCTCAAATTTGAGTGGCTAATTCAAATTTAAGTAGGCTTATTGGCTGCCTCTTGTAGAGATAATAATACCAGAAATACAATAAATTCTGAAATAATAAAAGAGCCCATTATTTTTAGTGCCTTTTGCGTCCATAAATATGCAATAATAATTTGCTGGGATTGTTAATAGTATTTAAATTTTTATGAAAAATTTCACACATTTTTGTTGGATATAAATTTAACAATTTCTAGATAAATAAAAAGAAGAATTTTTTAATATAAAAAAAGGCGGGCGACCCAAAAGAGTTTTATTGACTGGAAGTAATTCGATTCAGCTGTTTACCCCAAAAAATTGAAAGCATGTGTGCGAAGGATGAAATAACGAAATCACCCAATAAAAAAGCACTAATAAGCCGGTTGAAAATACAACTTCCAATTAGTCGTAAAAAAAATCTCTTTAAGCCATATGATTGGCCACGCCGCGCTAGTAAAAAGAGTGAGTAGCGACGGTAATGAGGATCATATAAAAAGTTTATAACAATAGAAAAAAATCTTCATGCTTTTGCTATAAAAAGTTTTTTCCCCGTAATGTAAAATAATAAATAACAAACTTCACTAACTTTAATCAGAATACTACTAAAAAAAGGCTCTTTTCCAGTAAACAAAGTGAACAGCGATAACTGGTTTTAATTTTTTAAAGAACTACAAGTAAACACTAAATAGTATTATATAATACTATAAAAGATTTACTGCTAAAATAAAACTTTTTTTTATAAGTATAATAATAATGAGCTATTCTTTAAAAAAAGGATCAAAAAACTTGTAGGTAGCATGATTGGTTCTTCAAAGCATATTTCTCTGGTAGGAAATTTCATAGTTTTCACAATATTATAACTTTTCTATTATTTACTTTTTGTATAATATTTATATGTTTTAATATTTATAAATTTATATAAAAAAGTTAAATAAATATGATTAACAAAAATAATCTCATAAATAAATATAGAAATAGTAAAAAATAGAATTATTGTGGATAATACATATTTTAAAATAAATAAAAATATATATTAAAAAAACTACAGAAAACTATATCTGGTCAGCTTGATTATAAAATATTGAATAACTGAAATAACAATCAATTTTTTTAATGAAATATTAATATATTGCAATATATATGTTACATATATATATAAAGAAAAGATCGGTACAAATAAATTTTCAAAAAAAAAATACGTAAAATAATAAATAAATATTATAAAAAAATAATAAAAAATACAATAAACTCTTATAAAAGTAATATTAATATAGTATTAGTATAATTATTTATAAGAATACTATTACTAGAATTTATATATTATTATCACTTTACCTTCGCAAAGGATATGCTTTTATCCAAATTTAAAAGCAGTCCGAACTCTTGAATAGTTTCACTCAACCATATTAAACTTTCATAAAAATTATATATATAAATATAAATATATAATAGCAATTACTAAAATAATTGAAGGAGAGTAAAAAATATTATTATAAAAAGTAAAAGAAGCAACAGGAAGAAAAAATAATAAATTTTTAATCTTTATAATGATTGAAATATTAGAAGTTTCGTAAAACTATCCATTATAATGAAACTGTACTAGATTATACACAAGAGTATAGTATAATAAAGTTCTTAGAAATTAGTGGTTGTCACAATTATATTACTATTAGTGCACGGAAAAACAGTGAATATTATTTATTTTATATATATAAATATTTATGCTTTTATTTTATTATTAAACTTTAGTATTTATTTAAAAGTATTATATACCATAAAAACTTTGATTATTATTATTATTTGCTATTAAAGTTTCTTAAAACATCATTATAATAATATAATAATTAATATATACTCTTTTATTTTTTTATTCATTAAAAAAATATAAACCAGTTAGATAAAACTTTGGGATTCTTATGGGCCAGCGCGCTGCCATAAATTTTTTCAAACACGTGGCTTAATGAGGTGCGCTCGCACAGCAGCTTTAGAATTTCTCCTGCGGCTTTTCCATTCTGTTTTGGGTTTTAAATTTTTATAATTATTGTCTTTGTTGTTGTTGGGTAAAAGAAGCAAAAAAAGAATGAAAAGAATATTATTACCTACAATATATATATAATGAAAAATAAGTAATAAATATATATGTAATAGATAATAATATATGGATGATTTCTTTCAAAATTTTATAATCCTTTTGAAAAAGTATAAAAATAATGATTACACATTTATATAACTTTTTTCTTTATAGCTTACTATCAAAAACTTTTTTTATACCGCTCAACTATTAGTTCAATTATATAAGCAAAAAATATTGCGAGCATTTCATAAATGATATTAATAGCTAAAAAAAAATTACATAAAAGTTCGAGAAAAAACTTTTATAATACAATTCACCTTCATATCGGGAAGCTTATCTAGCACAGCCTCGCAAATTACCGAGACTGATTGGATAGTCACCTTGCCCGTTTTAAAAAGTTGCAATAAACACTGTAAAAGAGTACCGGCAACCTAAAAAGCAACAATATAACATATTGAGTAGCAGTTTTTATTATAAATAATAGAAAACCTGAAAGTTTGTATCTTTTATATAATGAATAATATAATGAGCAAAAGCTTGAAGAGGTAATCGACCTGAAAAAAATAAAAAAATAAAAAATAATGAATAATTAAAATTAGTGTATAATTAATAATATTCATAATGTTTTTTACTAAATAAATAAATAATGACAATAATAATAATATACAGTAAAAAATAAGAATAATGATAATTATATCCAAGAAAAACTTAGTAGTAATAACAAATAAGAAATAGTAAATAATAATATTTTCCTATTATATAAATTTAATAATGATAATGTACTTAAAAAATATATTTTATAATAATAATATACCGATAAATAATTGATATATAAAAAAATGAATAATGGCGTAACCAAAAAAGGTTAAATAAGTTTAAAAAATGGTATATTTCGTTTCTATTTATATCAATACATCCAAAATATTAGTCATTGTAAATACTTTTATTATTAACTAAGTAATTTATTATAGTTATTTCATAATTTTCTGTGCATATCTCCATCATATTAATATTTGCTATTTTTTGTTTAAATTATAAATATTTAAATATCTTATTTCCATCTCAAGAATTTTTTTCAATTTTATTAAAAAATATAAATAAATATAAAAGAATTAAACATATTTGAAATGATAAATAAAAAAAATTACTAATAAAAAATAAAATAGAAAAGTCAAATAAAGTAAAATAATATCAAAAACAAAAGAATGCAGCAAAAGAAATAAGGAATAATAAAAACAACATATTGAAGTCTAATAATAATATTGTAATAAAAAAAAAATAATTATAATAATAAATATAAAGAGCCATAGAAAATAATGAACGGGTCTTAGCAAAGAGGCTCTTCTTACTTTGCACGGAATTCTCTAAAAACTTTAGCAACTCTTTCGAGGCTTCGTAGCGTTCCTTCCAAAGTTTGCTGTTCAGTCCAGTTTTGATAGAAGCGGGAATAGTAGAGTCCACTATTATAAAAGTTATAATTATGCTGAAATAAAAAATAAACATAATAATTATTATTGGCCAACATATTCTCATCGCCTCTTCAGCCTGCAATAGCTGTTCTTCGGGAAGTTTTGGTTTCTTATGTAACAGAATAAAATGGTTTGTAACAATAATAATATAATGAATAACCTTATCATAATCAATAGAGTTTGACGAGCAGCTTTCCTTAGTAACGCTTTGTTTTCCTTCGTTAACTTTTTTGTTGGATACAGGACGTTTCAAACTGTCCGTCTTAATAGAAATTTTGCTTGCAAGTTTGGGGGCCAAGCCGCTTAATGCAGGCTTTTTAGCCAAGTGCTTTTCTTTAGCCGGTAACTTGGTTGCCGGCTCCTCTATAAATGCACGGGACTTTTTCAAAATATATTCATTAAAAAAAAGTACAAAATTGTTACTGATAAGTTTTTGGGGAACATTCCTCATAACATTTTCGTTTTTCATTCCTTTAACAACTTTTTAAACAATTTTATTATAGTAAAAAATTTATATCATTAAAAAACTCTCACTGCCTTCATATCAACCTGCTTTATCGCTGAACTCTTTCACTTTAGCAGTTTTAATAGTGTCCAACTCTTTAAGATACTTTGAAAGAGCTGCCTCCCCAAAAAGTTTAATAAGAGTTCCTATGAAATATTCATTATTATTACTATATATTATCAGTAGTAGTGGTAGTAATTTTAATGAAAGACAAATATATATACGAGATCAAAAATACAATGACAATATTATTATAGTAAAACTCTTCTAGCAAAGTTTCATGAATTTTCCTATTGGTCAAAAAATTGAAAATAAAGTATTTTTTTTAATATAATATGAATTTATGAAGCAATCAGTGATGTCTATAAAGTGCCCAACCGATTTACATTGCATCATCACATTCGTTACAATTATATTGGAGCACAATATAAACCAATCACAGTATATGTTAAAAAAAGAGTCAACAGTAACTCTAATTTACACATTCATTATTATATTTGATGTAAAACGAATTTAACCAATAATAAGGCTTTTAGTTTTTTTTATGGGGAAAACAATTAAGTTTTCACACTAAATAATTATACCAAAAGTTTGCATGGCACTTCCCCGAACTTCCGGAGTGCTGTCATTCAAAAGCTATAAGTGAAAAATATTTTTATTCATTATCATTATCATTACTCTTATCATTATGATAGTAGTATTTTTTACTTCTCCATGAAATATATAATTATATTTTAAGAAAATTCATAAATTAAACTGATTATTTCATATTTTAAGTTTCATTAGAGAAACGGAACACCATTTATTGGTTCCATTATTTCACTTAATATAAATATTTTAAAAACTTCTTCAAAAACCGAAAAGATTACTTTTACTACAACAACAAACAAATTTATACATAATATTCGTAAACAAATATATTTATTAAAAGTTTTATATAATATTCTTATCAAGATACTTTTTGCAATCACTAAAATATTAGAAAAATGCTTAACAGTCAAGTGTAATCGACTATTGGTTATTATTTTAACTTACTTGCTGTAAACACAAACAAAGTTTATCCCGAAAAGTAGGCGGAATGGGCTTATCAACAGAACAAAATATTCTATTAATAATAAATAAATAAATTATAAAAATCAACAACTTTCTTTATATAATAATAGATAAGTAACGGTACGTCTTCGTAAAAAAATTATAACTTTTTTTATATAACAATAATGATAATGAATTTCAATGTTAATAATAAATATATGAGAATAATAATTACAAATTTTGATATATATAAAAAAATAATAACCACAACGCTTTTTATATTATAATGATGAATAAATAAATTATAATTCTTTTATATAATAATAAATAATAAAAAATAAAGATTACAAATTTTTATATATAACAATAATAATATAATAACTTTTTTATACAAAAAGAATAAAATATTTTAAATTCTTTTATAAATAATAAAAAAATAAAAAATACAGATTTCATTAGATAACTAATGATAATCACAACTTTTCTATATAATGATAATAATAACGAATAAACAATTAAATAATGAGTATTAGAACTTTCTTTTACTTAGTTATAATATTGAAAGTACCTCGTAAGAAAATCACAACTTTCCTTCCTCACATTAGGATTTCTATGGCTCAGCCCACCTTCTATGCAAAGCTCAAGCACTTCGCTAATCTCCGCCTTTTTTTTGTATATAAAAAAAATATTAATAATAAAATTTAACTTTATATAAAAGCTAAAATATTATAAAAAAAATTGAAATATTATAGAAAATTTTGAATTAAGTTTAGCATTACTGTGAAGTAAAAAAAAAGTTTTCATACCACTTCATAAATAGCATCCAAGGCGCAACGTAAAGGCTCTAAAACGTTTTTCTTTTTTTCTTTGCATTTATCAAAAATGCAAGGAAGTAACTAACAAAAATAATAATTAAAAGAAATAATGTTAATATAAATAATAATAGTAATGCAGCTGAACATGTTCTTTCCCAAAAGTTGTTTAGCCCAAAATATAGCAAATTATAGAATTTTTACAGCTAATAATTCACAATTCGCAAGTATTTACACTCTCTTATGCACTTTCTGAATGACTGTCTTGAAAATAGCGCATTTATATTACTTTTTTTTTTAAGAATTTTATTATTATCCTGTTCACCATATAATGAAATAATAACAAAGTAAAAGTTTAATAATATTACTTATATATAAAATATAAATAATAAGTAAAAATAAAAAAAGCCTAGATATGAAATACTAACGAGTAAGCCATAGGAAGAAAAGGCAGTTCCCAGACCTTTAGCAAGAGCAGCAACGCAGTTTAACGCAGAAATAGAAACATTCACATTCACATCAACGAGGCACTTTACAGAATAATAATAGCAATAAAAAAATAAGAAATAATAAAACAATAAAAAAAAATCTTCACTATTCATAAAAATAACTCTAAAAATACTTCTTTTAATGAAGTGACCAATGGAGTGAAGTCGCCCTGCTTTAGCCTTTTATTGGTTACTTTTTTAGTCAATTCCTCCAATGCGTCGCGTTTTAGTGACCATTTTTTTTCTTTCTTTTATCGTTATGATTGCATGAAGATAAAGAGGGAAAAGTTATATACAAATCAGAAAGCTCAACAAAACTTCAAAATAAATAAAATAATAAAAAATAATATTAAGTAATACTTTTTATAAAAGTATAGATTATCAGACTATATTTTATTTAGTATAAAACTTTAATAATTTTTTTAAGAAAAATAATAAAAAGATATACTTTAAAAAAAAGTAAAATATTAAAGAAAATATTATATTTAATATAAAAAGGTATAATAAAAAAGTGATAAACATAAACAATATACTATGTTTGTGAAATAGTCATTCAAGTTTTGAAGGATATCAATTTCCTCCAAAACTGCTGCCCTTGCTTATATATTAATGTGTAAAAAAAAATAATTAATGTTTAAATATAAAAAATAAAAAATAAATATAATAACTTTAGGAACAAGTTATAAAAGTTTCTTTTTTTAAATATTATTTATTAATACAAATTATCGAATACAAAAAACTAAAAGAGCTTTCAAAAAATTTCCAAAAATATTATTATAAATAGATAAATTCTAAAAGATAAAGTAACAAAAGTTATTTTACTTTGGCAATACTTCAAAGACAAATATTAAAGGTAAATTATTATATAGAAATGTTAAAAAAACTAAAGGGGTTTTTACTAAATATTTATATAATTTTTTATGTATTAATATATTTAGTATAATCCCTCTGTTTATTATTACGTCTATATTGATATTTTCTTTTTCGTATATATTATATTGCAAACGTATATTTTATAACGTCGTAAAGAAAAAAATAAATTGATAACTTTGCAAACATGTTATAAAAGTTTTTTATAATATAATATATACGAACAGTATTTTTTTTTTATTTTGAACAAAAATAACAAGTATTATTTGTAAGCACTTAAAAGTATATTACCACTAAAATTTATTAATAAGAAAAATAACAATAATAACAACTTAAAAAAAATATTCATAATTTTTTTATCATATAAAAAATATTGAAATTATTATTTATATTTTTCTTAACCTGCATAACCCGTATAAAAAGTTGTTATATATATAATTTCACAAATATATAAAAGTATATTTAGAAAATATATAAAACATAAGAAAGCCTTCCTCTATAAAGTCTCGTATATATCTTATTGTACAGTATATGCAATAAAAATAATCCTAAAACTTACTCGTGCCTTCATCGGAGCTTTCACTGGTGTTATTGAAATCATTAACTTCGTTTTCTTTAAAAGTAGGGTTCGATTCTTGTTGTGTTCTTGATAAATAATAAAAGTATTAAAAGTAATAATAATAATAATAATAATAATAATAATAATAATAATAATAATAATAATAATAATAATAATAATAATAATAATAATAATAATAATAATAATAATAATAATAAAACCTTGTTAACCGCAAGGGCGTTGGAGTTATGGTTATATTTTCAAAGGCAACATTGAGCTCCTTTGCCTTTTATTAGATTATTATTACTATTATTATTATTAATTATTATTATTATTACTTATTACTATTTTTATTATTACTACTATTATTAGTTTAACTTCACGAGTATAAACATGAAAAATAACACACCTGAACTGGTTTTATGTTACTTATATAGCGACGAACATCGTCCTTTATCCACTTGTAAAGCTCGACAGTCAGGCTAAACGCTATATTTATTATAAACAATAGTAGTTACAAATATAAATTCACCAAAAACATAAAACTTAAAATAATATTTTTAATAACAATAAAGTCCTTTTAAAAAAGTTAAAAAATATATAATATACAAGAAGTATAAAATTACGTTCAAAAGATAATATAACTATCACACACAGAGAGGCACGTGTTTGGAAATTAGTCCACGCGTTTATAAAAATACAGAATACCGGACCTTCCGCCCTGACGACTTTATCGTTGTGGCCAAAAAGTGATTCTAATTTTTCAAGCGCGGGTCGTACATTAACAACTTTAATGCCAAATTGTCTATAGATATTGAATTAGATTTTAAAAATGGAAGTGCAATATTTTCATTAAAAAAAGAAAAAATCAAAAGAAATACTGTTCCGCTTAGTAAAGTTGATATAAAATAATAGTGAAAAGGAATAAGGAAAAATTTTTATATTTAATAAAACCATTACAAAGTTAACTTATCAAAATATTAACTTATTTAAAAGAGATTTACACTATAAAATAGTTTAAACTCATTAACCAATTTTTTATTATATTTAATAATATTTTATATATTTAAAAGTTTAATAAACATATATAAAATTGTATCTTCATAATCTAATACACATTAGATAACAATATTTAAAAAAAAATTCCTAAGCTAATTAATTCCATAACCAAAAGTCTATAAAACATAAAAATAATTAAACGTACTCAACGCAAAGGCGGATAACCAAAACACACGCCGCAACGATTTTTGGTTGCTTAGAGGTAAATCCCTCCAGCAATTCTTCCTGATGCAGAGAAATTTGTTAAACTCAAAAAATGAAAAAAGTAGTAACTGCCGTAATATTTTTAAAAATAGCAGAAATAGTTTGGAGCTATTTATGATAAATTTTTTGTTAATTTTTAACAAAAAATTTAATATAAAATTGTTTATCATAAATTTATAAATATAAAGCGTTTTTAATAAAATTTTACTTATTAACCATAAAAATAAAGATTCGAAATTTTAAATTACTTTAAAGTCAATTATAATAATTTAAGTATGCTACTTGTTGAAGTCCACTTTATAAAAATATATTCTATTACAAAAAGCAAAAAAGAGACCATGCAAGATGCAGATTGTTCAATTTCTACAAAAAGTAAAAATAATTCTTGTGATAAGTCACGTGTCCTTTTTTTAGAACTTGTTAAGCACTTGATCACCACATTCTTTAAAACAGCGTTTGAAATCCTAAAGATTTATAATTTTCAATAATATCTTATAAAATTTAATATTAGTCGACCTCGTGGCACAAGCTGCTTTCTTAACAAATTCAAGGACACACTCTAAAGCTTTTTCTTGAACGCTCATATTCGTCTCTACAGCGAAGTCGGCCACAGAATCCACATATTCCATCCACTCCTTACTATTCGGATCTTCAACGCTAAAAGTAAAAAAATACTCTTTTTTAGTAGTAGTATTATTAATCACTGGCTCCAACCTTTTAAAGGATTCCAAAAGTTCTCCATAAGCGCTAACTTTGGCTCTCCAATTCTATATTAAAAATAATAAAATAATTTGATTAAACAATAATAAAAATTATGTTTTATTTCACTTGATGGACGAGCCTTTCTTTTAAAGGAATTATAGTAAAGTCTTCGTTAACAGCAGCCATTTTATAGGCATTAGAGATATTAAAACGAAGTCAACTTAGTCAAGCGAACCCTCTAAGAAGATAAGCACGAGTAAAGAAAATTTGGCGGAAAAAAAAAGATGGTTATATACACCAACACAATGTTTATGCTTGCTCTAACAAAACGATTTTTTCAAAACTGTTTACCTATAACGTGTGCGGGCTCTACAGAGATATTTAAAATGATTAACTTTTTAATAAGTAATAAATTATGATACCACGCGAAACTTGTAGCTTTATTTTTAAACGAACCTGAAGAAGGAAATAACTGTAATATTATACCTAAATGTGGCTACACTGAGTAGTTATTTAGTCTTTAAAGCAAAATTGTGTTAATAATGTTGCTTGTGTTAACTACTTAACCACCAAATCAAGTACAATTCCAGTAGGCAACTCGTATTTATTTAACCACAAGTTTCTGTATAACCTAAGATATTTAACTTTTACGTCCTCATAAATAGTGGTATAAAACTTTTATAACTATTGTGTTGAACATCTTTTGCACTCCTTTAGAGGTATTAAAGTTATTTTAATTTAAGATGTACATTATACATGTAGCCTTTCTTTCCACCATTTAGGGGGTTTTAGCTATTATTGAATTAATTTTAAGGTTTCTTATCCAGTTCCAGTTATGCAACTAAGTTTCCTGTTCTGTTTCTTGATGTTATATATTTCCTCTATCCAGAAAACAACATAGTATGAGCTCGCCTGAGCCCGCCTCCTTACAAACCGATTTAATAAGTCATCCTAAATGGATTATCTATGCTTCTCTTTTCACAATTTCATTACCAATTTTTATTATTATCAAATAACCTTTCCTTAATAAAACTTTCTCTTAAGCTCTTTAGCAACTGAGGTTTCCTTACAACAAAAGCAAAATGGAGGCGTACAGCGCATTGTAACCTCGAGAATTACCGGTTCCCCGTTGTTTTGTCCACAACTAAACTTGATAATTTTTTTTAGCTTGCTCTCTACTATTTGTTTATAAAGTGGACCCCTCCGTTGAAGTTTTTATAACTAAGTTTACTCTATGTTCTACAGACTTGAGATCATTTTGTTAGTAAGTAGTGAATTCTCACTGGGACCTGTAGATATGAATTTATATGTTTAGCAGGTATTTTAAAAAAAATATATAAAATGGAGAAGCCGAGTACTCCGTTAATTTCGCCTGCCTCGCATACTCAGTCGGAGAGTCTTTCAATCCCTGTACTTTCAACTTCTTTGACAAATATTTCTGAATTTCCATCGTCTGTTCAAGAAAATATATTAATAGAGGAATTGCTTTATTGTTTACTGGTAAAGTTTTTATTATATTATAACAAGATTTTGATTTTAGTTTTTTTCACTTACCTAAAAAGGGGATCTACGATGGGCTAAAAATAAATTTTACCCGAAAAAAAACTTCTGAGGGGCTTATACGTCTCCGAATGGAGGACCAAGTCGGTTTGTGGATTATTTTAAAACACTAATTTAATTATAATTTTCTTTTCTCCAGAGCCCGTTTTACGCCAACTTGCCGAAAAAATAGCGCTTAGTGGTATTGTTCATCTTCTCTTTAAGCGTAGCAGTTTTTTTACTTTACTAAAGGCTTGTATTTCAGTCAAATAAGTTCTTTCGTGGAAAAGAGACAAGTTCGGGAAGCTGGTCTCATTAATCATTGCCTTTCTTCTTCTTTAAGAACAATTTTAAAGGTTTTATGCATTCTGCGTGATTTTTCTTTTATTTGGAAAATTTTACTTCTTTTCATTATAAATAAAACTCAATTTAATTTTATAAAGAGAATTGTGTAACAACCATCACAAATTTAGTTATTCCATTAAATCAAGCATTTATATTTATTCAATGTATTAAGCGTTTCGCCTTATTTCGCATTTCTTTTGGATTTAGGAACTAATATATTTTTGGGGTTTATTTTTTTTGGAATTTTCACAACTAATTTTTTATTTATAAATGCTTTTATCATTCTCTATAGGAATACTACTTATTTGTAGCTCAATTAGAAAATCAACACAAACAGGGAAGGCTCACCTTACAACTTCTTTGGTACCTACAAACATTAACTTAATTAACTTTTTCTAAAAACTAATCTTTTTTTAGAAAAATGATTTTTTTTAGGACTTTAATTATAAAATAAAATTACGTTAAAGTTTGTTAGAGTAAAATCTAGTGTTTAGTTTTCTTTTATTAAAAATATTATACATAATATTGAAAAAATATTTTATGATTTTTCTTGATTATAGTTTTTGATATTAATATCGTAAAATTAAAAGTTTATTTATTTATAGATTATTACTTTTTTTGATTTTAATTAATTCTTTAAAGATTCTTAAAGTTTCTAAAGGTATTTATAAGTTTTTTTTTAAATTTTACTAAAAGTTATTACATGAAAAACTTATTATAAAAAGTCATCAAAAACTTATTTATTATTTGTTCATAAAATTTAATTTCTTAATTTAAATCAAATAAAAAAATAGTATGTTCATTTCATCTTTAAACTTTTACCTTCTATATAAATCATTTGGGCTATGAAGTTGATTCTGTCATAAGAATATCAACTTTTTTTATTTATTTAATATTTATATATATTAATTCTTAAATTTGTTTTATTAATAAATTTTAATTGCCATCTTATTAACTTTCTTAAAATTAATTCCTCCCGATGTTGGTTATGTTAATTTCTAATTTTCATATTTTCTAATTTACTTTTCTTTTTTTTGTAGGTTTTACGTTGATAATAATATAAAAACTTTGGAATTGATTTCAAATCTTTTGTCACTAATCGGAAAACAAAAAGGCTTCATTTTTAAAATCCTGAGTTAATCTTTAAATCTTTAATCTTTTTTTGGCAGGCGCTGCTGTCATCACACTGCTTCACTCTAAATTAGATCGTTCTTTGAGGTTTATTATTAGAGCTACTTCTTTATATATTATAATAATTTATAGTTATTAGATTATTAGATTGAAATTTTTTTACTTTCATTATAATTTTATTTCTAATTCTGAATAAAATTTAGTGTAGATGATGATATCATTATATAACCTTATTAATATACTAAATTTAGCTTCAATAGCTTTGAAAAGTTTTCTTTTTATTTTAAAATTTTAAAGCAAAGGTCTCCTTAAAGCAAACAGTTTAGCTAAACATCGCTTTAGAAATATTTTTTAATTTATTTATATACTCTTGTTTTTAATTTTATTCATTAAACTTAATTTAGTTTATTTTGGTAAAAAAAGTTTAACTTTTTTTAATTTAATTTTTTTATAAAATTTATTAATTTATCTGTAAACGATTTAGGCAAGCATAATTTAATGTTTTTATTTTTGGTTATTTAAAGGGGCTATACAACATTTTTATCTTATAATTTATAATTTTGCGTGATAATTTACAAATATGGGAAGCTATATTACATATTAAGTTTTTTCTAAGATTAGATGAAATAAATAATCATCCGACCTTTAATTTTTTTCCAGTATTATATTTAAGTTTTATATAATTTCTCTTTTTATTTTTTAATAACAATTTAAAAAAGTTACTTTTTATTTTGTTCTACTCTTAAAAGCTATTTTTTTATCAGTTTTTTGAGGCGCTCGTAAGGTTTATATAAATAGATGAGCTCTGCTACACAGTTCTGTTTGAAGTGAAATTATTTTCTGTCTGTAAATTTTTTCATCTCTATCATATATTTAATTAAATTTTTTTAAAATTAATTATTATTTTTGCTATTAATTTTTAAAAAAAAAACTTTTTTTTATAAATTTCAAAGCTCTGCTTTACGGTTTTATTGGTGGTGAAAACAATTTCTGTACTTAAATATTTTCTCTTTATTATTATTGACCCTTTTTCAAATTTATATTTTAAACAAAATTTTTGGAATACTAATAATATTAATTTATATTACTATTAGTGTTGGCTCTGATTACGACTTGACACAATACTTAGCGGAGGCGGCCACTCGTCCTTTTTTGCAGATGCTGCAAGATTGGATTTATAAAGTTTTTTTAAAAATTATATAATCATTATTATTTCAAATAATTTTATACTTATATTCATTATGTTTATTATTACTTCGTATTTAATGTTATAATCAATTTATAATGTTTAGATTTTTTTACTGTTATCGATATAGACATAAACTTTTGTAGTATTTATCTTTTATTTATGATATTATAAAAAGGGAAAGTTTGAGGATCCCTACAACGAATTTATGATCTCTATGCAAACTTTCCACGTGGACCGTCTCGATTCAAGGTTTGTTGCTTTACTTATAAGTTTTGTGTGTGGCATTTTATCTCTTTTTTTAGACGTTGGAATAAAGATTTCGTATTGGATCTTGAAAAAGTTCCCCGATTTTTTACAGTGGACTCTGAAAAAGTATCTATAATAATTATTATTACTTTATATAAAGCCCCGAGCGGGCATGTGCTCTGGTTATTATTCAATGTCAACAACTTTACTCTATGTTTAAAATTTTATTTATGATAAACTTCAGTTTTATTTCTTTTTCTTTCTATTGTTATTACTTCCTTTTCTTCTATATGAAAATAGATTTTAAAAACAGGAAAGTATTTAAACGTTATTAAAGAGTGTAATAGAAAAGTTCAATTTTTAGATCCCAAAACTATTTCCTACTCCACGTCGTACTTTGCGTATGATATATAAGAATAATAATAATATTTTAATGCCATACATAATTATAGTAAGTAAATAAACATTCCCACATTAATTATTTTAAAGTTTTTTAACATTTAATTTTCGTTATTATATTTACTATTTTTTAAATTTTCATTATTATCTATAATAAAAGATATCGTTCTTACATTGAAGAAGCCTACAATTATGCAAGCAAAACTTTATTGAATGTTTTGCTTAAAGAAAAACATTTGCTTCTTCATTTTAGGTGAAAACTGTATTATTAATATTATAATTATAATTATAATTATTGTTATTGGTATTATTATTATTAATATTTCACTATTACTTTAAATATACAATTATTACGACAAGCCCCTCCTTTAGATTTAAAATTTATATTCATAATTTTTTTGGTTTAATAAATAAATATTTTGTTATACTTTTATTTCTTGTCAGAACTTTGAAGGGGTATTTCTTGCACGGCTCCAGTTTTTTTTTATCGGACTTTTTAGATTTGGCCGAAGACGAGCTAAGCCTAGCCGTTTCAGAAATATTAATTTCGAAACTGGGTTCGTAAATTTATTATTAACATTAATATTATCACTATCACTATTACTACATTTATTATTTAGAATTGTTTTTGGAAAGAGCTCTTCAAACAGAACGCACAGATTTATTTAAGCAGCAAATAAAGTTTTTTTAAAAAACTCATATATATTGAAAAATATAATATATATTGAAAATCTATTTCATACTAAACCTTTCTAAAATTTCTATATAGTATTATATTTGAACTTTCTTTTATATATATTTTATTTTGAATATATGAAGCTTATAAAAATATTAATTATTTGAAGTAAATAGCAGTGTTTAGTGAAGCAATAATAAAACTTTTTATATTTACGGTTATTAATAATTGCCTATAATAAAATAAAAAGCTGTAAAACGATAGTTTTATAAATATTTTACCTTTTTAATTATACAATAAATATTTATTTTTCAATATTTTTTGAAGTTTATAATATTTAAGAACTTTTACTTTACTTTATTCTACGATTAATATTAACAAACTCACTTCTATTTAAATTTTATAGTAATTAATATATATTATATACTTTTTATATTTTTGCTTATACAATTTACATAATTATTTTATAATAGTGATAAAAGTTTACTTTGCTACTGATATAAAATTTTTTTATAATTATCATTAAAATACAGTAATAATAACTTTTTTATTATGTTATTTAAGTTTTTAATAGAATTAAACCCTTCAATATTCTAATATATATTGTTTATTTAAAGTTGTTACGTCATGAATATATAAAGATTAATAATAATATTTTATTATATTGTTAAAAAGTTTTTACTATCTTTATTCTTATGAAGCCTGTATTTTTTTTATTTATTTATACTAAATAAAATATATTTTTTTTAACTTCAAGTGTTTACAAGTTTTTTGTTAATAGTAAATATTTATTATTATTTAATAAATTTTCTCTATAAATTTATATAACCTAATAAACTATTTTTTATTAACTTCTGTAAATTCTTTTTTTTTTTTTAAATTTAATATTATATTATTATCACTTTATATTCCTATTTACTTTATTTAAGGACTTTCTACTATTATAATATGCTTGTTATAATAATTTTTGTAAATTAATAATAATAAATAATATCTAATCAGATGTGCGTTTGCCCCCGTCGAACTTTTTACTGAACTTTTTAATATTTTGAAAATAGACGAAACTTCTATTATTAAAACTTTTCAGCCAGCAGAGAAGTTAGCTTCTACGGGTACTATAAAATTTATTTATCTATTGTATTGTATACACTTATAAATATAATGTTTAAGTAAATATTCAAAAATAAAAAAAATATATTATATATTTTTTATGGTGACCGTATAAAACCGTTACGAAAAAAGATAATTAAAAAAATATTAAGTGCAAACGGAATTACATAATAAAAAATTTTAGATTTGCATATGAAGTTACTTAATATTTTAAAAAAAAACTACTTTTTATCATTATATTTTTTTATTTATAAAATGTCTGTTACTTTTGATTTAGATTAACAAAAAATAATATAAAGAGTATTCTTTTCACTAAATCACATTTTTATATGAAGAAAAAGGAACTTGTCATAAAAATTCTATAGCTCTTTTTTCTTGTTTTATTATAAAAAACTAATAAATAAATAAAATTTTGAAAATTTTTACAGTTCTTACAAGTAATTTGATAAAAAACTATAACTATTAGCTTTTTTATACAAACTAATTAACAAATATCGTTCAAAACCTTGTTATCTTCTCTTTTATAAAAAATATACCAATATAAAGAAAATCAGGACTTTTTATATTGCTATACAAAACTAATAAAAAAATATTTTCTTAAAATCTAGTTTATATTTTATATATACAAAAATGCTTTATTGAACAAATTTTAATAGTTTCTATATTTTTATATACAATTAAAAAAATAAAACTTTTTATTTTTTATAAGAAACTAATAAAAAGTAGATATACTATAATACTAATGTAAAGTGTCAATATAATGTCATATTATTCATATTTCTTGTAGGCAACAACTTATTTTCGTTGGCTTATACACTTCCTTGGCCAATGCCGTTAGTTATCAGCAATCGTACGTTTCTTTATTACAATAACTTTTATTATAATTTTTATTTGCATCATCTTTTAAACTTATTATTATTATTATATATATTTAATGTTAATTTTTATATTGCAAATTAGTGGTTACGTTTATTAATAAATAATTATCATAAAGATTATTATGTTTAAACAGCGGATTTAAATAGGAAAAATATATATATTAATTATAATTTTTTTTTCTTTTTACTACTTTTACTTATTTTAAAATATTAATAGGAGTTTTGACAAAATATACTTTTCTCTTCCGCTACTTATTTTTTTTGATGGTTATTGGTAAGAACCAATTAATATAATATATTATTATTACTATTTTAATTATTATTTAGAACGCCGCTTATGTTGTTTATGGAAAGACTTTATACGTTCTTCAAAAGCTGTATGTTACCTTTTTAGTGTTTGCTTATATTATTTATATAGATATACTATTATTACCTACAATTTTTTTATGACACAACTAATATTTTCTGTAATATACATATCTATTTCTTAAAAAAATTTTAATAGACTTCATTATATATGATAAACATCGTACATTTTGCTTAATATCTAGAACGATAGTCGAGTCTACGCAGCAACGCTCAGAATAATGCTCGGCTTTATAAAAAACTTGCGCTCTTTTTATTTGCTATACTGCATTGAAAGCAATTGGAGTGGTTTTGAAAATAAAATTCTCGCAGTATTATTATATATATATATTATTATTATATTATTATTATATTACGCTACTATTATTATTATAATAATGATAATTATTATTTATTTATTTAATACAATTATAATACTTTTATATTTTTCAAGGTAAAAACTCTTGACGAAGTTTTAATTACCCACAATGATTTTTTGGACACGTGCTTAAAGCAGTGCATGTTAACCAATAAAGAACTTTTCCAGGTTTTTTTGTTATAGTATTTATTATTTTAATATTTAATTTTTCTATACAATATTAATTATAATAATAATAATAATTAAACAGAAGTTGTATTCTTTGTTAAAACTTATTGAGGACTTTTGCGCTTTTTCTTTTTTGGATTTCATTTCAATTCAGGAAAGTGCACGTATCTTTTCAGAAAAACTAAAAGAATATGTCCGTCTACTAAACTTTCATGCCTCGACAGACTTAAATCAACACCTCCTCCGCTTAATAATAATAATAAATTATAACCAATTTTTTTAAAAAACTTCTTTTTATCTTTTTTTTACCAAAAAGTTTCAGGGTAAAGTGATCGTTTTTCGCTGCTGTGCGACTTTAACCCTGTATTATTAAAAATATTAATACAAAATAAATATCAAAATCATAAACATATTAGCAGAGGATATACATGTATAAATACAAAACTATTTCAACAGAAATGTAATTATTCGTAGCCACCTGGCTTGGTCGAGAAACTCCAATCAAATTTGACTGTATGACAAGGAATGTCTTTTTTATAACTGAATACATTCAAATCATATGATATATGGAAAAAAATTTGCTATTCAGCTATTTAACAACAAAAATAAACTAGTTAAAAAAAACAAAATAAACTCAAGAAAAATGAAGTGCTGTTTGGTTTCAGCTTAAAATAAGAAAAAGTGATATTTAATATATATATATATATATATATATATATATATATTCATTTATATATGTAACCAAGTTTAATCGCATCACGTTTGTTAGATAAGAGAAAATCTCAAATCTCAAAAAAAAAAAAAAAGGTTTCCGACACGGGCGAATAAACAAAGGAGCATTGAAAATCTCGTTAAATAAATTTCTCTAGCGTAAACTTATAAAGATTAACAATATGTGAACTGAAAATAGTTTAAAGTTTAAGAAAATAAGTTGTGTAGCTATATTTTAATTATCACTATTTTACTACAATATATTCATATATTTTTACTACACAATTCTCAAAGAAGGGAAAAATTATTTTGTTAAGTCACCCGTAAACCTACATCTTTATCATTTATAAAGAAAACGCGTAGTAAGTATTCTGATTACGGTTCAGAACAGCCCTCCGAAAGGCTGAAAAGTAATAATACTTCCTTTTTCCTGTTTAATAATTATAAGTTTAACTTTGAAATTCTAAAGATGGCAACTAATTTAGTAAATGCTACTTAATACTGAACTAAAAAAAAACAATCAATTACAGCCAGTTGCAAACCAGGAACTTTGCAAAAATGGAATACTATGCAATCCTTCGTTTTATTAATTGTAGTCGACAATAGATTTTCAACAAGCATAACTTTATTCATAATCCATGTCTCATTCAAGGCAAGCCAATCCACCTATTTGAATAGATTCTTTTTATTCTATACCTTCTTAAATAGAATAGGGGAAGTGTTATATTTCAAATTTCGCTTTTGGTTAATGTGATATTAGATTTAGTTTAAGTATATACCTGTAGAAAATTATACTACATAATTTTGATATGTATACATATCATCTTTTAAGAAATAATCCACAAGCCTTTCGACTTAAGGTTAGGTGCGTCTCTAATTTTAAGGGGTAATTATATTAGTTAAATTAATTGGCTCCGCGGTATTTTATACGTGTGTTTTAATTAAATGTGAGAAATGCTTAAGTTCAAACAAATGGGTTTAACTCTCTACACTTAACTACTCAAAGAATTTGAGTTGCATTACCTAAACGTAGAACGTAAAAAAAAGCTTGAAACTTGTTAAAGAGTTGAATGGCTCAAAACAAGCATAATATTATTAGTTTAACTACAATCTATCTCTACTTAAAGAAATTGATATTTTAAAATGAAGATCTCTAAATCGTTCAAGTGATGCTGCTACCGCAGTGGCTGCTTGTGTAGATGGTTTTCGGGATTGCACCAATGATACAGAAAAAGCAGGGATTTATAAAAGACTGTTTATATTTAGATAAAATAAGAGTCCAACAGTTTAAAACCCCGAAATTAATCGAAAGGTGTTAGGATTTAATACCTTAATGATTTCCTGCCCACTTTATCAGGTGGTGGGAAGTTCAACAAAAGGAATATATGGATAGCTTACTAACCAAGTACGAGATGGGAGAAGCTAAAATTGTAAAGTACCCTGTGATAAATGAAAAATTACCAACCTCTAAATTCTGTTAATAATAAGAAACATAAATACTCACTACAGTATTTCGCAACTTGCTCGAAAATGGATATGTAGTTGGTAGTAAAAAAACTAAATTCCCATATTAAAGCTTATGCAATTTAACACTGAAACGTTGCGAAACGTTTCGTTATTTCAAAGAAATGATAGGATACGAAATAAAGCGACGAAAAAAAATTTAAACAATCATATATTCTAACGCTGACTACGTCTCAGAGTATAACAGAAAATTTAGATCTGCTACCATACTTAAAATAAATGAATGTCCTGTAGTAGGAGGACAAGGCAACAGTACATGTTAACTTTTTATTCGACCAAAGCAGAATTCATAGCAATTGCTGAAAGAATAAAGAGGGAAAAATGGATAAATGCCGTGCTAAAGGAACTTGGAGACATCTTTGGAGATCCCATAAGTATTCTAACCACAACTATCCCACAAAACATACATTAAATCATGGAATTAGAACAGAGGTACCAAGCCATTTCGTAGTTTAAGATCTAACACTCGATTATACACTATCGTGCAAAATTGTTTCAATGTTTTGCATTTTTTTAATTAAGATAGAATAACTTTTCAATAACGTAATGTATTACATTAAATTTCATTTACAGTAAACTTCTATGTCCTAGCTACATTTGGTTAATACTTGATCTTAAATTGGTTTATGAGCTTGTAAAGTTCAAAGACTATAGAAACAATTTTGCACGTAAAAAAAAAATTAATTTAATAATCGAGGTTTCGTAATTAGTATAGCTTCCTTTTGCCAGAAACACTATTTGTACCCTCTCTGGCATACTGGCAATCAGATTGTAGCATTGATCCGGTGTTATATTTTTCCATTCTGATTGTACAAGTCACCAAAAACTCGCCAAGTTAGCAGGAACCGATTCGTGTGATACCAATTATCTCTTTAATGTTCCCCATGTATGCTCAGTGATATTAGGTTATTTCGGTGGCCAGTCTAGCACTTGGAACGATAGTAGTAGGAGCCGTGATCTCACCGGTTGTGCAGTATGACGGGACAGTATCCTGCTTAAAGTTCATTTTATCAAGTCCAAAGCCATACCAAGCGCATTCTAAGTAAGTCATTCTTGATAATGTCCAAATACGTGCTTGCGGTGATGCTCCCTGTCACTTTTTCCAAATATCTGATCCCCTTAGATGTTATACAGGGCCAAATCATGTTTATAAGTTTGCACCACCTGGCGATCAAGTATTCGATCATCGCTGGATAGCTCCCAACACCACCTAATGCCATCTGGACCATATCTATTTACCTTGTCTCGTCCGAGGAAAAATTACTGTTTCCCAGTCAGAAATGGACCAATATCCGCATTTCTTCGCAAACTCATATCTTAGTCGCTTGTGACCGTCTGTCAAAGTGGGTTTAATTAACTTTTTTTGGATGGAGACCAGCAGATGTAATGCTCTCGATATGGTCGATCTTGCAAACTGGGTTTACCTGATGTTTATTTCTATGATTTTTAAAGCTTTCTGTGCAGATTCAATTAATCAATGCCACCTGTCGTACATGTCGAGCTACATCCCGATTTTTCAAGCTCTTTGAACGCCCAGGTTCATTGCAAAGACGATTTGGATCGTATTAAGCTTTGAACCGGGGAATAGTTGGTCATACTGACACCACACTCACGAGCGATCTCAGCGTAAGGCTTGCCTGTCCTAAAAGACATTTTACATCATTTTCTTGACCGATTGAAAGTTTACGCAGTGTTAAAATCTATAAATAAACTATCCTTTATAGTCACTCAAACGCTTTGAAACAAAACCATTGAGTGATCATAAAAATTGCGTATAAAATTGGAACAATTTGGCTTTAAGGGGGTCACAGGCAAAATCGTTTTAGTGGATACTTAAACTTTAAAAAGCGATGAAAACTTAAGAAAGCAAGTCCTCTAACACAACCTACATTAAACAGAACTCAATCTAAGCTTATACATATATAAGGGATCAACATAACCTATTATTAATTAAAGCCTTATAGAATTTTTACGAAAAAATTTAAAAAATAAAAACAATTTTGAACGATAGCGCGGACAACTGTTTTTTTTAAGCCTTTTGCCCTCATGAATAATCCGCTTATTTTTTTTTCTTTTACTCACGTGGTCAGCACTTGAGTTCTTTTTATTTTTTTCCTTATGGGAGGTGTCGTCCTTTATTCTCTTTTCTGTTCTCTTTTTAGATATTTATTTTCTTCAGTTCGTGTAATATTTTATTATTAACACTTTTTTTTTGGTTTTATAAGCCTTTCCTTTTTTAAAACAACAACTCTTTCGGTTTGTTACGACGTAGCAGTTTGTTAAAGATGAACCTACAAGAAAGTGTCTCATTAAAGTACTGTCTTACTAACGAGCTGTTAGCTGATTTTTTTACTTAATGTTTCACTGGCGCTCCGTTCACTAAAATAGTCTTTATAGTAACCAGCCCATAATTGAAAGAGTCAAAATGAATCCTCTAAAAATTTTAAAGCTTATATTCAAGTAGCCGTACATGAAGCCTTCTTTTATAATATTGTGATAGCCTTTTCCTCTTCAGTTGTGAGTCCCTTGTTCATGCGATAGCAGACGCCATTAGTGGGTTTAAGAGTCTGTGTACCCTCAGTCGATAATGTACTTTAAATTTTTAGACACTTTTCCCTCCCTCTCCCTCCCTCTCCCTCCCCACCCTCACTTTCACGATCTCGGAGGCTTCGGGCTGTAACTTAGATTAGGTAGCCCATCGTGGAATTATTTTAATTTTGAAAAATGCAACCTAATCCCCTCCAGTCGTAGTTAAATAATCTGCAAATGTTTTCACATTCTTTTCCCTATATGTAATGGCGTTACTTGGAATCATGAAAATCTTTGTTATCTTTTCACATGAAGAATGTGTAAGACCCGGCTTCATTCCTCCTAGGCTACGCCCCCTCATAGCACTCTACTTAGGTTACGTGGTTAGTTTCATTTTTGATCCATTTAGTGTATACACCATATACACACCCGAGGAGAAACCAAGTTGCGTTTATTTTCTTTATGGTCTGGGTGAACTTTCTTGCTACGGATCCTATCCTGGTTTATTATTCTCATGATCTTTCTAATAATCTGTTGTTCTGATGTGTTTTATTAGTCTGTCCGTCTTGTTATTCTTCTATACTGTTTATTCCTTTTATTGTCTCTTATTTAATAAAGTTGTATACGTTCTTTGTCTACTGATACTATTTTCATACAAACGCTCAGCCATCTTCATAGAAAGGACGTGACCTTTCAATGCATTTCGAGATGTGGCGAAATATAAATTCTAAAAGAACAAAAAAAGTTCAAATGAACGAGTTGTACGTAAACGAAAAATTGATAGGTTAAAAACTTTATAAACTAAGTTCTCGAACAAAAATTTTTTTTATAGTAAGTTATAGGGAAGTTTTTAAATTGTAAAATAATTCTTATCGTTCTTAATAAAACTCTTAGTTTCAAAATTATTTGAAGATTAGCGACACCTCTACTAACGAAAATACACAAAAGCTAAAGTACCTTTTTGCAAGCAAGTGTTTCCATTTAGCATTTTAGGTATTGTCGTAATTGAAAACGCGTAAGCTGAGTGTCATCGACATAGAGTACAAAGCGGAGTGTGAGGATTCGCAGAATTTGGTATGTTCTGCATGTACAGCGCGTGGTACGGAATTTGAATAATATCTCCCATTCCTGCGCTTTCTTACAAATTACCAGATTGACTGGTAAAATTCAAAATTATAATTCGTAAGTGTATATATAGCTGGCTTCCTTAAGTGTTTATGATTAAATATTAACCCTTCTTTGGTTCCGCAATAAATTATCTCTTTGCAGGTATTTAAATTATACATCCTTTCAAAGAAAACTCTTTCTTTACGTATCTAGATTTCTGTTGTTATTTCTTGTTGGCAGTCTTCTTAATTCTACGTCTACAAGCTTATTATTCTCTTTTCCATCCCCCTCGCTAGGATCTAGCTCTACTTTCGTTAAAATCTGTCTTTAAGGCTGTTCATTTTACCTTTACCTTTTAATCTTTCCATCATTTTTTTATTTAATATTTTCGCCCTTTTTACTTCAATAAAAAAGAGAATTGATAGAAGATAACCTTTCAAAACAACAGCAGTCAGTAGACGGTGTGACAACAACGTAGTTCTAATTTTCATTCGAACGGTGCATTTGCATAGAAACAGAGTTAGTTAATTATAGAGGTCTAAAGGAGCACCTAGTACTGTAGTTTCGTTAGGAGAACCCTGTGTTATGAATAGTCAAAGATTTCTTCAACGCCGAGGAAGACAACACTCGTGGATTTCTTAATATTAAAGTTGAGTTGTTTATTAAACAAAGCGCAGGAAATGTTATGTCACCTAGTGAACTCTGAAATACAACTTGAAAAAAGGCATAGTAGAACAGCCTACACAATGTTTACCCACTGCTTGAACTAGGCTAATGAGGCGCGATTTATTGGGATTTAATGAAGCCTATGAGTTCTTAAGTAACATTACATTAGTAACTGTTATCCATCACGATCGGAAGGAGGATAGTGACATGCAGAATTTGCAAAATAAGCGAGATAATTCGTCACCAGCAGCAACAAACGTCTAGTTAATAAAATGGTGAGGGCTATGTTATTTGATTCTGACTTGCCCTAGATATTGTAGAAGAAGCACTGTTGTATTCTGATATACAAGAAATATCATTGCGACAGCTCTGCCACCCAAAACCACGGCCCATGAACTTTTAATTAAGGAGAAATCTGTTGAGGAAATTCCGTATATATGGTTGCATAGTGTTCTATTTTTAATCAGCTTCCCTTACCTAAATTAACAAAAGAGCTAGAAATGGTTTTTTTAATGGTTGAGACATTTCTAAGCATTGTTGTAAGATATATGGGCCCCCAAACAACTTTAATATTTACATAGAAAAGGTTCGTTTTGTAAAAATGATAACGAGCAAGTGTAAACCCAACCACGTTAAACTCTTACCTCTATTAGTCCTATTGCAGTTTTTATCACTATAAAACAGGCTGATTGGGAGAAATGCAAAGATGAGAGATTGTCTTCGATTCTAGCTGTCAAACAGGTTGTAAGTGAGTGGTCGACATAACAACGATCTAGGCACTAAAGCGTGAAGATCAAATATCGTTAATAATATCTAAATGCCCTTATTGTGAACGTTCGGAGTACAACACCACTACATATCTATTAAATAAGCTTTAGAAAGTGAATAGCGATGAATGACTTTAAGCTATTAACCAGGTGTTCGGGTATAATGCAAAGAATAAAACTTGGATACCGGCCATTCTTCTTAGGAAAAAAAAAAGAGGGTCAGGTAAGTGGTTATTGAAAATAAAAAGCAGCTCTGATGGGAGCATTGACAACTTTAAAGCCAGATCTGCGCCAAAGATTTTATGCAAGTGTATGGAGAAGATTATTTGCTAAACTTAAAACTATTCGAATCTTTCTTTCTTAACCGCTCCTTTGAGAATGTGAGATTACGGTTTATGTGGGCGAGATGCATTTACTATTTCTTTACTTAAAGAAGAATTTACCTCGCCATACCTCAAGGTGCTATCCATTAAAGAAGGATTTAGCTGTGTTAAACTACTTAAATCGATTCTAGATTTTAAGCAACAAGTATGAGGTGGAATTAACTATGCATGGAAAATTGATTAGGTTTGGTTTTCAACAATGTTACAATGCCATGTGAAGGTTATAGTAATAGCGGTTATGCCAGTTGCAAGGATACAAGGCGTAGCACTACAATATATAATTTTTTGCTCAATAGAGTGCCCACTATATGGTAATTAGCCTTGCAGAAACCAGGGCCTTGTCTATTAGGGTATTTAAATTTTTACTTGCTGATATCTAAACCTTA